>NW_021521052.1:641288-667391 GCF_001605985.2 Dendrobium catenatum | reverse complement strand
AAGGTAAGAATCTCTACTTGTGAATTGGGATTACTTCACTCTTTTCTTTCTTCCTTCTAGATTTCTTGTGAGAAGATCTGTCAAAGAGATCCGGTTCGCTGCCGACACTTGGACAGTGTGAAAGGTCGAAGGGTTCGCTGCCTACACTTGGAGAGTGTGAACAGCCGAAGGGTTCTCTGCCCACACTAGGAGAGTGTGAAAGGATAAAGGGTTCTCTGCCCACACTATGAGAGTGTGAAAGAACAAACGGTTCTCTGCCAATACTAGGAAATTGTGTAAAAGGACTACGGTTCTCTGCCGCACCGGGTATTGGTGAAAAGAGTGTTTTGTAAAGGCTTCTCCGCCTTGCTGTGGGTGCAAAAGGAGAGACACTATTGGTACTAGTGCAATACTCAGAGAGTGCCTCTAGGGAGTGAATGTAGGTCTGGTTTAGACCGAACCACTATAAATCTTGTGTCATTTACTTTACTGCTTTTTATTTTCTGCATTTTACTTTTGTTTAAAAACTCTGTGGTTGAAAAAAATTTTCAATAAAATTTAATAAAAAAATTTTATTTCGGTTCGACACTTTTCAAAGAGGGTTTAAGTTTTAAAATTACCAATTCACCCCCCCTCTTGGTAGCCTTGGGACATTAACTTAGGTCAACAACCTATTTACTAGACTCAACAATGTCACCCTCCTGGTGATGGAAGCGGACCTTCTCATTTTTCTCCCTCTTAGGGAAGGCAAAGAACCTTCGAGGACTTTGACCTAGAAGCCTCTTCCCTTAGAGAGCTCCCACAAGACTCGCCCAAGCTATAGGAGGAGCAAGCATGCAGCTATCTTCGAGCAAACGTTTGATACCATCACACTACTTCTCCCTCACACTCAAGCTCACCTTCTCTTTCCTCTCACAAGCCTTGAATCTCTTCAAAAAGCTCCCTCCAAAAGTTCCTTCAGCTGTCACGTTCCTCTTCCTTATTTTTTATTGAATGATAATAATGCAAATATAATAGGCTTCATAAAACCCTAAAAATTCTAATTAGTTGTTTCTATTCATAAAGTACAATCCTAAATAATATAGCATGATCAGTTCAAAATAACTCTCGTCGTAGTGCAAAGGAGTATCAATAAGCAACAATTTTTCAATACATTATATAGTACGTTGCCAATATCATCTAGTACGATCTAATTTATTTTTTATTTGTATGGGATGAATGCTGGGATGAACAAAAATCATCTCTATTTATCATCCAATATGATCCTATTTATACAGTACAATACAATGAGTTCAAAAATCAAGGTTTCATTTGGTATGACTAAAAGCTGCCTCGGTTCATCATATGGTATGATCCAAGTCATACAGTATGATTAGAACAAAATCAAGGGTATGTCTGGTATGTTCAAAATTCATCTCGATTCATCGTATGGTATGATCCAAGTCACACAGTATAATAATCAATTATTAAACAATCATTAATTTAATTTACCAATCACGGGGGTTAATTTTAGCAGGATTTCAAATCTTTTTACAATATGATTTTCATCTTAGAGTATGGTGTTCAAAATTCAAAATTTAAAAACTTGCTTAAATTAATCTCGTGGCTAGGGTTTTAGGATAAAAACAAATCATACAGTACGTACGATTTATATCATACAGTACGATTAATTCACAAAGGCTAATTTATAATTAGTTGTTAAGCCATACTCTCGATAACATATCATACAATACGATATAAAATTGTATAGTATTATAAAAAAGCATACAGTATGATATATAAAAAAAGTATTTTTTTTCTTAAAAAAGTAACTCTCCCCATTTGTGTGTGCATGGTCACTCAATCTGCATACACTGTTTTGTGGCCAGACTCAATAACCCAAAAATAAAGAAAATAAAAATAAAAATTACAAACTCTATCACATCCTAATCTACCTAGTCTTGAGCCTTCAGTAGTCTTGAGCTACGTATAATCTCCTTGAAAAATTAGTACTCATAGATAAAAGTAACATAAAAAATATTTAATGATGAATAAAATAATTCAATCAATATTATTTTTCATCATCAAAATCACAGATTAGGGATCCTGGATTAAAATAATCTCCCCCTTTTTGATGATGTCAAATAATGGTAGTTGATAGGCAAGATAGTTTTTTTTCTTTTTCTTTATTAAAAAAAAAATAAGAACAAAAAAAAACATGAATAGAAACATTTCATTTTAAACAACATAAACTAAAATAGAATTCAGGAAAAAAGATATACAACTAAAAGGATATCAACTAAGGATAGATAACTTCTCCCCCTTTTGACATGACAAAAAAAGAGGAGTATCCCATAATCAAAGAAATAAAATTGTACAAAAACACATCTAACAAAGACTAGTCAAATGATGGATCCTGATCAGGTTGTGGTGGTTGTGGCTAAAAGAACTGATGGATGGAGGAAAAGTTTTAATCGATCGAGGCAAATCTCTTACCAAACCATCACATGTCGTAAACGTGCTGATGGTGTTGTTACTAGATATGAGAGTAAAATAGGGTTTCAAGTTGGTTGACGCATTGAATAATATCAACTTGAGAATATGTAGGTGTAGGTCCTCCTACTAGGGTAGTTTCTCTTGTTGGAGAAGCCTCCCCTTCTTCATCAAAATTTGTGTCGGCGTGCTCTTTCCCCCGATGAAACAAGATATGGAAAAAGCCATCTGTATAGAAAATAAAGACATTATCGGGTTCACCAAGATAGGTCAATTGCTATTTGTGGTGAACAATATATCAAATGGGATGCCCTAAGGCTAGATTTTATTTCATACGGGTGCTAGGATGGAAAATTTGAGTAATGTTCCTGATATAATCTATAATCATGTCGGTTTCATCAAATCTTATATAGGACAGGATTAGGTAAGTGACGACAGATAGAATTGGGGTCATGCATATCTTATCTCCAGCTTTAGGTATTATGAATGTCCTAAAAATGTGTTAGATAATGCGGGCATTCTGTGTTAAAGACTGAACAAGAGGTTGGTGTTGGTTCAAAGAAACATTTCTAAGAAACAAATTGAAAGAACTCAAGTCAAACTCATTGGTTATGAAAGAGTGGGATCGAGGTCCTTTAGTAGAAAGACTGGTATATTCAGCTAAGTTTGCTTAGGTGATTTTGACATTTCGACGGCAGACATACGAGGTCAGGGTTAAGTTGTCTAGGATGATTCTAAGGTTTGCAAGGAATTTTTAGAGGAGCTCAAAATTAAATAGAAAGCAAATAAAAGAAGAAATTTAAGGGAAGTGGAAGCAAAGAGGCTCATCACCTTGAAGTTAAGTGCTACTTGATTTAGCATGCGAAAAGGAGGAATTTTGCATGCTTTGAATTTATGGTAGGCATCCTCATCTCTAGCAAAAAGGAAGTGATCATCATAGTGATGAGAGGAAGAGAAACTTCCTGGAACTATTCGGCCATTTTTACTTATACTAGCCATTGCGTAAAAAAAAGTGAATAAAGGTTTAGTGAAGAACGGTTGAGTAAATTGAGCAAGTTTCCCTTCCTATTTATATAGTTTTTGACTATTTGTACAAAATAATCAAGGATCTTATAGTACAATCAAGAATTTAATTCATCTGAATGACATATAAGGAAAAATTCAATCAAATTATATAGTACAATCAGGATCATAACGGATGATATGATGGAAATTTGTTCAACCCAAGGGGTTAGCAGTACGACCTTTGATGAAAAGTATCGTATAATATGAATGGGTGGACATATAGTATGAACTACAATAATACTAAACCGACCGAGTTAAATTCATCCCAATCCATTTTGCCAAGTGGATCCTACAGTATGAAGGTAGATATCATATAATATGAATGGCAATAATATCATACCAAATAAATTTAATGCATGGATGATCAGTAATACATGGATCATACAGTATGAAGATGGTTTCGAACAGTGCGAAGTGTAGATCAGTGATCTAATCTAAATCATTGATTAAATTGAGGGTTGTGATATGTGCATTTATGATGATCGTACATTATGGATCATATAGTATGTTATAGTATGATATGGACAAACGTTAACTATTTGGGTAATTTAGTGAGATGAGTGTGTGAAGATCAATAAACATATTGAACCTTTTTATTTTTGGATCAAGCATGAATGTCTATAACACCTACTTTTATCATCAGGTTGCTAAAATATTCATAGGCTAGTGGTGTCTAATGTAATATAGTGAAATTCTATATATCTTCTGGCTACATGATCTCTTATGAAGAGATGTTTAATGTTTATATATTTTGTTGGAGACTGTTGAATTGGATTTTTGGATATACAAATTACGTTAATGTTGTCACACATAATTAGGATGGTTCCTACACGTAATCCAAGATCTAAGAGTTATTATTTAAACCATAAAACATGTGCAACATAACTTCCTACTGATATATATTCTTCCTCAACCGTTGAAAGGGCTATTGAATTTTGCCTTCCACTGGACTAGGAAATTAAGGATTGTCTTATAAATTGATAGGTTCCAGAGGTACTTTTTCTCTATACCCTACATCCTATAAAATTAGAATCTGAATACCATAAGATTTCAAAAAATGTGTTGTGTCTAAGATACCAGATTCCTAAGTTTGGGGTGCCGAGTAGATATCCAAGGATTCTCTTGACAGCAATCAAATGAAACTATTTTCAGTTAGCTTAGAATCGGGCATAGAGGCACACACTAAACATTATACCCAGTCTACTGCCAGTTAAAAAAAGGAGTGATCTAATTACTCCCTTATAATTTTTTGGTCTATTGGCATTCCATTTAGGTCTTTATCTAGTTGAATGGTACAGCTCATGGGAGTGTTCATGACCTTAACATTGTTAATTTCATACTTTTCAGAATATCCTTGATGTATTTAGTTTGGCTAAGGAATGTTCCCTCCTCCATCTATTTTATACTAAATCTAAGAAATTAATTTAGCTCCCCCATCATGCTCATTTTAAACTCATTACTCATTATTTTTTAGAATTCATCAAATAAGTTTTCATCTTAAGATCCAAACAAGATTTCATCTATATAAATCTGAATAATGAGAATTTCTTCTTCTACCCTCTCTAAGAAGAGGGTGGTGTCTACACTACCCTTAATAAATCCTCTATCTAGTAAGAATAAATTAAGTCTTTCATATCAGGCTCTAGGTGATTGCTTTAACCTATATAGTACCTTTTCAATTTGAATACATGATTTGAAAATTGTTAGTTTTCAAATCGGGGGGGGGGGGGGGGGGGGGGGGGGGGGTTACTCAAAATAAACATCCACTTTGATTACCACATTTAGGAAAGCACTCTTAACATTCATTTGATATAATTTAAAACCCTTGATGTAAGTAAAGGCTAAGAGCACCCTTATCGCTTCTAGTCTAACTACAAGGGCAAAGGTTTCCTCAAAGTTTTTGCCCTTAATTTAGTTATACCCCTTAGCTACTAGTATGGCCTTATTTCTTACTATGATTCCTGAGTCATTTACATTATTTTTTAAGACCCACTTTATTCCCACCACACTCTGCTCTTTAGGTTTCTTGACTAACTCCCATACATCATTCCGAATAACTTGGTTCAGGTCTTCTTATATTGCTAGGATCCAAAATTCATCCCCTAAAACTTTATTTATACTTGTGGTTTCTATCATAGAGATAAGTGCAGAATGACTAACCTCTTTCTTAAGTCTGCACCAAGTTCTCACACCTTTAAATGGGTCTCTTAAGATTAATTCCTTAGGATTACTAGAAGAATATTTCCAATCTCTAGGAAGCGATTCCTGAGGTTCTACTCTATCTCCTATAGTAATAATTTCTACCCCCTGAATGGCCTCTATCTCTTATTCTTTAAAATTAGGTTCAAAGGTCATATCTAATTCATCAAATACTATATGGGTCTACTACTAGGGTCCTCTTATTAAAGATTTTATAGGCTTTACCTATAGATGAATAGCCTAAGAAGACACTTTCATCATACTTATGATAAAATTTTTTTAAGGGAGATTTTCCATTGATTAAGATAAAGCATTTACAACTAAAGACATATAAATGGGAAATATTGGGACTTTTACCCTTAAGGAGCTCATAGGGTGTTTTACATAACTTAGATACAATGTTTACCCTGTTTAAAATATAATAAATAGTGTTCACTACTTCTGCTGAAAAGTATCTAGGAAGAGTGTACTCAGCTAGCATTGCCCTAGCAGCTTTGACCAAGGTTTTATTCTTTCTCTCAGTTGTCTCATTTTTATAAGGAGTCCTAGGGGTAGAGAAGTTATTCTCTATTCTTATCTCTTGATATAAGGATTTAAACTTTTTATTTTGAAACTCTCTACCATAATCACTATGGATTGTTGAGATTTCACATCCTAATTTCCTTTGAATCCAAGTGGATAAAGTTTTAAATTTCTCAAATTACTAGCTCTTATTTGCTTGGAATCTTACCCAAGTAAATCTAGAGAAGTCATCTACAATCACAAATCAATTATTTTCTCATCTAGGCTTGTTGTGCTAATAGGTCCAAATAGGTCCATGTAAAGCATTTCTAGCGGCCTAGATGTGTTCAAATCCTTGATTGAATGAAATGATGATTTTACTTATTTTCTTAGTTTTCAAGCATCACATAGATGGTTCTTAGTGAAATCTAACTTAGGTACGCCTCTAACTAAGTTTTTCTAAGTGATATTCCTAATTGTTTTCATGCTAGCAAGGCATAATCTCTTATGCCATAGCCTAGAACAATCAATTATTATTTTTAAACACAAGGAACATGAATTTTTAATGTAGTTATGATCTAATTTATAGATATTATTTATCCATTTTCCTTCTAACACAAGTTTATCATTTAAGCTAACCAAACATTTGTTGAAAAAAACTTTATGTCAAATTCTTTGCCACATAATTAACTAATACTTAACTAATTGTGCTTTAAACCATCAATTAATAAAACATTTTTGTTTACAAAATTTTTAGAATTTCAAATGATACTTGAGCCCACCACTTTCCAGGTGGTGTTGTCTCCTAAAGTCACCTTGCCTCTTATCTTAGCTTCCAGTGTAATGAACTGCTTCATGTCTCCAGTCATATGTCTTGAGCAACAATTATCCAGGTACCACATGCTCTTACTAGATCTATTGTGAGAGCATCCCTACAATATCATTCAAAGGTTATATTTGGGAACCCAAGTGAGTTTGGGTTTCTCCTTATGCTTGAGTGAATGAGATGTATGCATTCTATACTTTGATGAATGCAATTAAGGTCTCCACACTAGATGTGTCCTATGGTGAATTGTACAAGTGCAGGCTATGTGATATAGCATGCCATATGAAAAACACTTAACACTGGGAAATGTGTTCACTAACCTATATGGGTGATGGTGCCTCTTCCTAAGTTTGTGTGATGCATGCAATGCTGAGGGGATGGTGTATTATATTCAAGTGCTATAATTTATTTCTTTCAAAGATCTTTTAATACATGCTCACTACTATCTAATTGACATGCAAGTTCATCTAATTCTTTACATTCTTTTTCTAGCTTAATATATACTATTTTCAAGGAATTATGTTCATTAGATAACTCAATATGTTTCTTGTTTAATATATCAAATTCATCAACTAGGGACATGTGATCTCTATCTAAGTCAGAATATTCTTTAACTAAATTAAAATGCTCTTTTTGTAAAGTACTAAATTTGATATTAAGGTTAGCATGTATTTTCTTCAATTTTCTATAGGAATCAAGAATTTTTTCAGAAATAATTGATAATTCTTCATAAGAAAGTTGACATACCTCATATTGATCAGATTTATCAACATTATCATTAGCCATTATACACAAATTATTTACCTCTTCCTCTGCTTCTTCTTCTTAAGATGCTGATGCAAAGTCAGCCTAAAATGCTTTTTATGTCTTTAGCTTGCTCTTCTTATACTTTAGCTTATCCTCACCCATTTCCTTGGTTGGGTGAGGCTTCACATTGGGGCAATCAGCTCAGAGGTGACTTGATTTTTGCACTCAAAGCAAATTATGTTAGATAAAACTTTAATATTCTTTGAGCTTTTAACTTTTCCAGTTATTTTGATGATGCCTTTGTTTTCTCTTCAGAAAATTCTTGAATTGACGGGTCATCAAGGCTATGTTGCCATCTCCCTCCATAGCAGAACTGTCGCTTGCTAAATTATTTTCTTTTTAGAGCCATAATTTTCTCCTTCTTTTCTCATGCATCATTTTTCCTTTGACTCACTCCTTGCTCATAGGCAATATGTGACCCAAGCCAATTATCAATAGAATAAATATTTAAATCTTTAGACTCAATGATTGCATTTATTTTTTGCATTGTAAGAACATGGAAAGCATCTCAAGATTTTATTAACTTTTTCATAATTAGATATCTCTCCACCTAGTAACTATCAAGGAGAACTTGGTGTACATGTCAAATATAGTCTCACTAGGTTTCAAGAGAAATAATTTGTAGTCATGTAATAAAATATTTAATCTTGACTACTTAACCTCACTAGTTCTTTCATACGTGATACATAATCTATCCTAGATCTCCTTAACAATTGCATAGGTGGACACTCTTATATAATCTTTTGATTTAAATGCAAAAAATAAATAATGCAAGCATTTTGCATTTAACTGTATAAGTTACCTGTCCTCATTGCTCCATTCATTAAGTGGTAATTTAGTTTTAATGCCATTTAAATATTGAAACGTTGTAGTGTAACCTTCTTATACCAACATCCATATGCAATAATCTATAGAATATAAAAACATAGACATTCAAATTTTCCAAAAATTAAATGATATGTTGTCTAGTACGATCTTTGGAATAACTAAACACTTCCAAGGTTCATCATATGGTACGATCCAGGTCATAAAGCATGACTAGAACAAAATCAAGGGTTCATCTAGTATGATCTTTGGTATGACTAAAATTCATCTCAGCTTATCGTATGATATGATCCAAGTCGTACAGTATGATCATCAATCATTAATTAAGCCTTGATTTAATTGACTAATCATGGGGTTTAATTTTAGCAAGATTGTAAATAATCATATAATATAATTTTCATTGTACACTATAATGTGTTCAAAATTTAAAAACTTGCTTAAATTAATCTGGCAACTAGGGTTTTGGGATCAAAATAAATTATACAGTATGATCTAGATCATAAAGTACGATTAGTTCATAGAGACTAATTTACAATTAGATATTAAGCTAGACTCTCGACAACATATCATACAGTATGATATATATAAAAATATTTTTTTCTTAAAAAACATTACTCTCCCCATATGTGTTTGCATGGTCACTCAATTTGTATACACTATTTTGTGGCCAGACTCAAGAACCCAAAAATAAAGAAAATTAAAATAAAAAATTATAGACTTTATCACATCCTATTCTACCTAGTCATGAGCCTTCAATACTCTTGAGCAGTGTGTAATCTCCCGGAAATATTAGTACTCACAAACCAAAGTAATATTAAAAAATATTTAATGAAGAATGAAATAATTTAATCAATATTATTTTTCATCATCAAAATCATAAATTCTAGAATCCTAGGTTGCAAAAATACTAAGCATAATTAATACACCAAAATTTAAACCCTAAATTCAATTGGAAAGATTATAGCTCCAATTTGAACTTAGGGGTCAAACCATGACCCCTAAGCCTAAATTGGCATGGACATGCCCCTAAACACCTCAAACAATTGAGAAAAAATTTGGACATGGGAGAGACATGCCCAAATTCACTCTCCCAAAATCTCAAGCTATGGTGACATCAAATAAACATACAAATGAATAAAAACTATAAGTATTCAAATTGGAATTGAAACTAACATAGAGATAATTAGGACTTGGGGCCATAAATCTTTTAAAGATATTTTTGAAATATTTCCAATGAGCCTAAGAACACCTAAATTGGCCAAGTGGGTTGGGAGATATGAAAATTTAAAGTTTTTTAAGATTTTTGAATTAATTAAACAAGGATTTACACAGTTGGATTATGCTTTTAGCTTATATGGTTATTGTGTAAATGCTAGATTAAAGCCAGCCATCAGATCATAAATCGAACAATTGTGATTAACCGAGCTTCAAAACTATGGGATCTAAATCAACAGCTGATTATGTCTTCAACTTCCCACAGCTACCTGAGACAATAGAACTTTCCAGTATGATCTAAGAAATCCCACCAGCAAAACTCCATCAAACTTTATAAAGAGAATAAAAATAATGGAAACCTTCAATCTAAATGAGGAAATCCATTGGGGTGAATGTTTCCTTCATGCTTGACCGGACTATATATCTATAAGGCTTGGGAATGGATTCTCATGATGTAGATAGCCCCAAAAAATAAGTTTTTCTATTAGGAAGCTTGAGGGAGGGATGCTATTACTTCTCCTTCAGATGTCTCGATCGGAGGACCACCGGAAGTATGAATTCAAGAGGAGGGTGAAGAGCTTTCATCGGAGTTCACTGGGGACCATAGCTGTAAGGGGCTGGGAAGCTAGGAGAATAAAGAGGAATGCTCAGAGAGCTCTGGGGAACAATTTCAAAATCTTGTAATCAATTAAGGTGCTTTGGTTTAGGGAGCCCTACTCAAGCCATTTTTATGAGCTTGGACGGTCGGGATGAAGAAGGTGGTTGACCATATGGCTTATATATTGCAAGGAGCACCTCCTCAAAGGTCTTTGAACTTGAAACCACTAGAATGATCCACTAGGCTACCTTGGATGAAGCTCAAGATGAAGGCGACCACCAGAAGCTTCTCCAATTATCTTCGGTTACTACTAGCCACTAGCTGGGTCAAGGTGATCTTAAAAAGTTATTGGGGTCCGACAAGCTCAAGGATGAGCTCAATTGGTCATGGGAGAGAACAATTAAATGGAAGGCCTCACATTGACCCAAACTTATATGATTTTGGTTGATTTGAGCTCAACCTTGGTAAAGCCAGACCATAGGGTTGAGTTGGGAGATGGGTTGAGTCGAGGATTACCCAATGCAACTAGCAATTGGATCCAATTGGTTTTGAGGTGAGAAACGGCTTGGGTCAAGGTGGTTTTGAGAAAAAATGGGCTAGCCAAGAATTTGAATCAAGTCAACCCATTGGTGGGGCTGACTAGGGTAAGTGCCTCGAGTCTAGGGCCACCCAATGAACGGGTTGGTTGGGTTTAATTGAGCTTAGGATGAGAAATGGCCCAACCTAAGATGGTTTTTTCCACTTTGGGTTAGCCTAATTCCTAACGCAAGTTGACCCAAGGGTTGGGTCAACTAGGCAAGGTGTATTGGGTCAAGGGAACCCAATGTCACCATTGGTTTGATCCAATGGGTTAGGGTTGCAATTTGGCTCAAGGGGAACCCCTGTTTGGGATGGCAAGCCAAACTAGGCCCAAGGCTTTGATCTTTAAGAGGGACCTCTTAAGGACCCAATGGGTCACCCTATGGGTTTAAATGGGTTTCTAGATGATATAATATTCACCCATAAAGGGTTTTAGGACCAAGGCCCTTAACCCTAGAATTTTTCTTGAAATGTTAGATTTGGATTGGATTTTGGAATTAGCATGTTGAGTTTGAATTATCCACATCAATGACAATCAAATGAATGGTTGGGATTGATTGGATATGATTTAAACATTGATTAAAAGTTAGTTAAAAGTGATATGAAAACTAAAATGTGGGGCAAAATTGGATTTTATTATACTTGGATTTATTTTTTACTATGACCTATATAGCTAAGAAGTGGATATCTTTTAGCCATCAGGTCACCAAAAAGAAACCTAAGTGAGTCCTAGTGATCTCATACAAAAATGAGGTATACACCATTTAGGCTAGCCACATGGCTTGACCTAAATGAACCCAAAGGAATTTTCATAATCCAAATCCCAAACCATATAAAATTAAATTACATAAACTCTTGCATCTAGTGTCCATGGAGCCTTTACACCAAATCCATCCTTTTAGCCCAGCTCATAGGTTAACTTGGGTCAACTAATTGGGTTGGCCCAAACCATTCAAAACTCAATTTTTTATTTAAATCCAATAAATTATTTAATTTCAATCTAGAACATTTGTTATACTTTTCTTAATTAGCTCCAACCATGTAGATGGTAGATGAAGCAAGATTAATTAAAACCAATTTGTGCAATCATTAGTTTAGTCATATCTTCCTAGAAAACTAACCACATAGGCTTTAGATCATAGTAGATAGTCCCCAACTAAAATAGTGGTTGTACATATGATGAGGTAGAAAGAAATTTAAATTATTCTTCATTTTCTCTCTCTTTTAAATACCCCCTTATTTTGTGAAGCAAGGGTTAGATTCTTTTTATTGCATTACCTCCCTCTAGCTTCCCATGGTCTCCTTAAAACATCCTAAGCTTCAGAATCTATTGGGTGGTAAATTCTAATGGTAATTAAGGGTGTAATCCTCTAAAGCTTCTAAACCTCCCATCCATATCTTGTGCAATATTGAGGTTTTCAAGGAAGATCAAGTTAAGCTCCCAAGGAGTCAAATGACTCCTAAATCAGGTAATTTCATCCACTAGTTAAAGGTAAATGCAAAACCCTGGATCAAGATCTAAATTTTAATTAACATTATAATCTTATCAAATAATTTATTCTTTCCCCCACCTTTCTCTCTTCATGTTCAACAGTGCTCTATAAATTATGGTTCTCTCCAATCAACGTTCTCCCCTTTCCTATTGGGATATCTTATTTAATTATTTTGTTTGGATTCATACTATTGTGACCTGGGGCCTCTTTGGCCTTAGGTGTTGATTATTTCTTTTATTGGTATGGAGACTCCATTGGCCCCTTCTGCATCAAATCCATGGGGGGTTCCTCCTACTGGTTTGGTTGTTTAAAAAAATAGTTTCTTTCATTTAAATTGTAGTGATAACATCTCTAACTCTTGTTCTTTTAATGATGCTATTTTTTATTTGTCTTCCTTAAAAGATCCAAGTTTTTCTTTTGTTGCATCATTTGTTAAAGGTATTCTAGTGGATTTGATTTTAGATAATGATGTTTTGAAGTTAGCATGTCCATTTTAGTTTACTATGGTAGGAAATTTTTTTATTTATAGACCTAATCTTAATTTGATCAATTTATTTTTTTGGAAATCTATAACTATCTGGAACCTTTTCTATTGGTTTGTTGGATGCTCTCCATGTTGCAATTTAGCTATCAAACAAGTTGGATTATAGTCATGCATTTGCTGGAAGATCTTATTATATAAATAGCTATCAAATGAAGTTATTAAAATAAACCCCTTTCTTTGGTATTAAAGAAGAATCACCAATAGTTTTGATTTTGCCAGCTTGTTTTAATTTATGTCTATATTTTTTTAATCCAAGAGTGCTTCATATCTTGGGATCAATTTTTGGTAAACCACTAAAAATTGATCAAGCAACTACCTTTAGATTAGGGCATAAATTCCAAGGACTTTAGTAGAAATTGATATTACCCAAAAGCATTCAAAGGAAATGAAAGTTCATTAGGGATGTTAAGCCTTTGTAAACTAGCCCAAAGCTAACCAAGAGAGGGGGTGAATTGGTATTCTAAAAATTTCTTATCCAAAAGCACAATTTTAAACCAAACCAAAATTCACCACAAGAAATTCGAAGTACGAAAATCAAAGGTAGAAAAACAGTAAGAAAGAACCCACATAAATTTATAGTGGTTCGGTTAACTTGACCTACGTCCACTCCCCGGAGCCTCTCCTCCAGGTATTGCACTAAACTCAGTGATCTTCTTTTACTCCCACAGCAAGGTGGAGAAGCCTGTATAAACATCCTTTCTACCGACACCAGTGAGGCAGAGAACCCAACTCCTTTTGCCTTCTCCTGAAGCAGGCAAAGAACCTGACTCCTTTTGCTTCCTCCTGAAGAAGGTAGAGAACCTCGGTCAATTTCATAAGTAGACCTCTCTAGAACATCCAATGAATGACGAACGATGACTGGAGAAGATGATGCAGATCCTAGCTTAGAGAAACCTTTGTAAAACCCCTCACAAACTCCCCCTCAAAAGATCCCTCTCTCTCTCCTTTACTCTCCCTCTCCTCTTATCTCTCTCAGGTCAAGACACGCAGCAAAGAATGCACTCTTCGTGTAAACAAGAGGTCTTTATATAGAAGAGTTTCAAAATTACTCTTAATTGCAATAAACCGACATAATCATCTAGGACAATAAATGGATTGTACTATACAATTAGTTCAATTTGTGCTCAATCAGACAGAATAATTTGAAAGAGTCTTGATGATTAGAAGGTTCATTTTGTTCATATCATCTAGGATGATAATATATCTTCCTATACAAATAGTTCAAGTTGTCGAATATCATCTAGTCCATCGCCCTAGATGGATATCTGGCCAATGAAAAATGACATGATCGTCCTGACCGATCTCACGATCATCTGGGTCGATTAGTACAAGGCATCACATATCGACCAAAACATTACCCTGGATGGAGCTAGGTAAATTATAGATCATCCAGGAAGAACTAAGGTTTGTTTAACTGATCGTCCCAGAAAATCCTTAGATTGGCCAGGATGATAGGATCGATCAATCAAACCTTAATTACTTCCCATAACCAGTAGACTAATTTAGGCATGATTATAATACATCATCCAGGATAATGTCCTATACGATATTAAATAATAATAACTTACCTAAAAGATATGGCAGCTGATACTTTTTTATTTGATCCTATTGTCTAGGATGATTTGCTTAATTGCGACTGCCTTAGCTAGGAACCCCTAATTAGAGTTTCTATTTTTAACGGATCGTCCAGGACAATTTTAGGATCATCTTGAATGATGTGATCAAAAACAAAAATCTCTAATAATTAGATAAATTTTTTCCCCAAGTGTGTGTGTGTAAGGTTACTTAGCATCAGGACCCACAATGTTATAATGGACTCAAGAAAAAGTATAATTTAATCTTGTGGACCTGAAATGTTATTAGGCAAGACAGTTGTCAAAAAATAAAAAAGAAGTAACAGAAATATTTACTATCAACAAAATTCTATACCTTGAAATTATATTCGTAATAATCTCCCCATTTTTTATGAGGGAAACAAAAAATAATTTTAAGCAGTTCAATAGGAATAACATGAATCAAGAAGTTTAAATTTTACTAAGGGACAAACACACTATAACTAATAAAAGAACGAACACAGTATAACATACAACTACTCTCCCTTTTGGCATCACGAAAAGGAGGAGGGAAAGAGAAAAGAAATAAAATAGAAACTACCAAACAGAAGCAAACTACTTTTTTTTTTTGTTTTTTTTTTTATTTTTTATTTTTTTTTTACAGAAGCAAACTACATCAAGAAAAGAAAAACATCACAAAAACAAACTAAAAGAAGGATGGTTCCTGATCATCAGAAGTAGGTGGTGGTGGCGACTGAAAGAGACTGAAAAGAGTAGAAAACTGTTCCCCAAACCAGGCTTGGTCGTACTGGCGTTGCTAGTGAGCTACATACAAGTCAAAGCGAGCAATGTCCTCTGCATGTTATTGCTACTGTACAGCAATGCAGGACTCAAATCAAGTCTCCCATCAGTTGAACCGCTCTACCAACTTATCTAGTTGTGAGTGCTGGTGGAGCGGGGTAGGTGCAGGAATAGGTACAGGAGCTATCTCTTCCTTAGCTCCCTCAGCTTCCTCATACTCCGGGTGGATATGAGTACTATAAAGAATATGGAAGGAGTTATTGGAGTAGAAGGCAAGCTTAAACTTTAGTGGGGCATGATATTGAAGGTTGTATTTGGATTCTAAGACATAGGTTATGATGTGTCCTAAGACAAGACTGGGCTTCCTTTTATGTCCTGGATCTCTAATGCTCATCAGGTGCTCAATATATTAAAAAATGAGATCAGTAGCATTAAATTCATGGTGGGCCATGATGTAAAAAGTAGTTATCGAAAGGAGTGGAGTGATGTGAATATGATTACCAGCTTTCAGAAGAACTGAGGTACAAAGGACTTGTTGGATTATCCTAGCATCTTTGAGTAAGCTACTAAACTCTCCAACATTATAGGAGACATTAGTGTTCCTTAGAAAGTGATTGGTCGGAGGCCAGTCAAAATTGGGGTCTTGAGACATGTTGTGAAGCTTATCTCCAGTGGTGGACAACTACAGGAGCTCGTGACAGTCTTGACATGTGATTTTGATAGGACACCTATTAACATAAGATTGAAGTGAAGCGAAGGAGGAGTTGAAGCAAAGGCTAGCAAAGAATTTGAATAGAATTCAGAATTGAACAGGATGGTAAGTGTAAAGATAAAGGTAAGAGATGTGTGCGTAAATAAGTTGAGAATAGGATAAGAAATTATGTGAGGGTTGATAGTCCGGGATAAAGTGATCCCGGCTCTTTTGTGTTGCAAATAGGTAGCTTGGTCAGCCGCCTCAGTGAAATGAGGGTCAAGATTAGCCCTCGATGAGCTTCTAGAAGCCAAATGGGCGTGCTTCCCACCAGCCATAAACATAAAACTAAAGAAGGAATGAGAGCAAAGTTGGATGGAAGAGGTTGGGTTAGAAAATTAGTTTGCAATCCTTAATTTAAAAAGAAAATGGACCGATCGTCCTGGACGATCACAAAATTGTCTAGGATGATTAAGTGATATTATTGCATACAGGACGATTGGTCAAAAAGTGGTCATATCATCCAGGATGATCAAACATCGTCCAGGATAATAAGACACAGGGGATCATCCTGAGAAGTCAAATTAGATGATGTTTAAAAAAGTATATCACTAGGACGATTAGGTGGATCATCTAGTATAATTTATAATAATGAATCGTATCAGTCGAATTTAAAGTATTTCATCATATTGCCACATGTATTGTCCAGGACGAATAGGTGGATCGGCTGGGATGATCAATAATAATTAATCATATCAGCAAAATTTAAATTGTCTAAATATATTTCGACGTGTATAGTACAGGATGAATAGGTGGATCGACCAGGATGATCAATAATAATTGGTCGTACCAACCAAATTTAAATCGTCTAAATGTATTGCCATGTGTATCATCCAGGACGAATAGGTGGATTGTTCGGGATGATCAATAATAATTAATCATACTGACCAAATTTAAATTATCTAAACATATTACCACGTATTTTGTCTAGGATGAATAGGTGTATCATCCGGGACGATCATCAATAATTGAGTAAAAATTTAGAATACTATCTTGGATGAAGAGAATCATCTAGGCCAATCATGAATAATAGAAAAATAATACGATCAGATCCTCTGGGACGATACAGTATTGTCCAAGATGATCAGAAGCAGAGAACTCAAATCAGCCTTAGATGGAATTTCAAGAATAGATTGAAAGGATAATCAAGGATGATATAAATATCATCCGGGATGATGTGACAAAAAGTTAAAATTCGAAGGATGGATGGAGATGATCAGAGAAGGCCCAATAATAATAAAAAGAAAATTAAAATAAAGAAAAAGATGATAAAACCAACAAACAAACAACAACAAAAAGTTTTTTTTAATCAAAGCATGAATATGATAAATTCTCCATATGATTAAATTAAAAATTTATAAGAATCAATGATTAAACATCATCAAAATCCAAAAAATGATAGAATAGCCGATTCTGTTAGCCCTAGCTCAACTTCTCATAGGGCAAACCGTCTTTTGAAAATAAATATCTAGCTTAGAAAAATCAATTGGATAAGAAAAAGAGATCCATTCAAAACTCATTTCCAGAAATATATCTTATAGAATAATATACCAAAGTAATTAGTCGCAATCATGAAATTCAAAATTAAGTCTTTGAAAATATCAAGTGACACATAAATTCTTCTAAGATTTAAAGGTTTGAAAGAAAAGGAAGCTTGTTTTCAGTTGGGCTCATTTTATGCCTCTTATCAATTTATTGGTGCATTACATATCTTTTGATTTTTGATATATTGCTTTTTTTTATACATTTTGTGTATCTTTCAACTTTTGGCAATCATTACGCATCTTTTTTATTTTTGTAAGCTATATCCCTTTTGAAATTTTTAAATGCTCTCAGTTGTGAGAATATCTCTAAGATATTAGAGAAGGACTCACTATCTAATATAAGGAAGAGTAAATCATAAAACTTAATCAAATTCATATGATAAATACAATGATAAGATTATAAAAGCTTAAAAGTGATTTAAAGACTTTGAACATTATTTATATAAGATAGATTATTGTAGCAAGATAGAAAAGATCTCAATCGCAAAGTCCAGTTGTTAATTTGAGATAGTGTTTTATTTAGAAAAGAGAGTTACACCACTAAAAGAAGTTAGATGAAGAGAAACAATCAATGATGTTTTATCCCCTTTAACTGATTTAAGGATGTCAAGCATTAACTATAAATTTTTTAAAATAAAAATAAGGTATAAAATATCATTTCAGTAGTGATCAAAAATAAACCAACAAAAAAACACAAAAGATAATAGCAAAAAAATAAACAAGTCTGAAACAATTAAAAGAGTAGAAAACAACAACAAGTAATAAGACATGAAATTCAAAATTCAGTAAGAATCAAGTTTATGCATTTATATAAATCACACCCAATCTAGTCCTTAAGATGTTGAATGTGTCAAAGGCCAGTGATTTAGTAAATATGTCAGCTAGTTGATTCTCAGCTTCCATATGGTGTAACACAATGTCCCTTTTTGTAACATGGTCCCTAATAAAGCAATGTCTTATGTCAATGTGCTTGGTCCTTGAATGTTGAAAAGGATTCTTAGAGATGCGGATGGCACTAGTGTTGTCACAAAGAATTGAAATTGTGCCTACAAATAATCCAAAATTTATTGCTTCAACCAAAGGACATGGGCCATACAACTTTCTAAGGAAATGTACTTAGTTTTAGCAGTAAAAAGTGCAATAGAGTTTTGTTTTCTATTGGACCAAGAGACTAAAGACTGTCCTATGAATTGAAAAGTCCCATAAGTGTTATTTTTATCCAACCTACATCCTGTAAAATCAGAATCAGAATATCCAATAATCTCAAAAGAAGTGTTGTGTTTGGGGTACCAGATTCCTAAGTTTTGGGTCCCTAAGAATTCTCTTAACGAAAGTCGGGTGGGATTCTTTATAATCAATTTAAAACCTAACACAATGGCAAACACTAAACATTAAATCAGGTCAGCTAGCAGTCAGGAAAAGTAGTGATCCAATCATTTCTCTGTACTTTTTTTTTATCAACAGACTTTCTTTTTGTGTCCTTATCCAATTGAACATTTAAAGATATGGGAGTGTTTATTAGCTTGGCTTTATCTATTTCATATCTCTTCATGATGTCTTTAAAATTTTTTGATTGATTTAGAAATGTTCCATCATCTAATTACCTTATGCTAAACCCCAAAAAGTAGGATAACTCTTCTATCATACTCATCTCAAATTCCTTACTCATTATTTTAGAAAAATTACCACATAGCTTTTTATTAGAAGATCTAAAAAGTATATCATCAACATACATTTGAATAATAAGTAACTCATCTCCTACTTTACTTAGAAAAATGGTGGTGTTTATGCTCCCCTTAACAAACTCTCTCTAGTAGGAATGTGCTAAGCCTCTCATACCAAGCTCTAGGTGCCTGTTTTAATCTATATAAGGCTTTTTTTAATTTGTAAATATGATTTGAAAATTGGGAACTCTCAAAACCTGGGTTGCTCTATAAACACATCCTCTTTTATTATTCCATTTAAAAAGTCACTCTTGCTATCCATTAGGAAAAGCTTAAATCCCTTATAACAGGCAAAGGCTAGTAGCACTCTAATGGCTTCTAAACTAGCTACAGGGGCAAAGGTCTCCTCAAAGTTAATCCCTTCTATTTGGTTGTATCCCTTAACTACTAATCTTGACTTATTCCAAATCACCACATTAGAATCATTCATCTTATTTTTAAAAACTCATTTGATTCCCACTATACTTTGATTCTTAGGTCTTTCTACTAACTCCAAAACCTCATTCCTCACAAATTGATTAAGTTCTTCTTGCATGATTAAGATCCAAAATTCATTAGATAGGGCTTGATTGATATTGGTGAGTTCATTCATCGAGATAAAGTCAGAGTGGTTCACTTCCTTCCTAAGTCCATGCCTACTTCTAACACCTTTAGAAGGGTCTCCTAAGATCAGTTCTTTAGGATGACTTGTAGAGTATCTCCAATCTCTAGGAAAAGTTTTTCTAGGTTCTACCCTTTCTTCCAGATTTACATTTTCTACTTCTTGGGTAATCTCACTTGCTCCTTTAGTGTTTTGAGACTCTACCTTTTGCTCCAAATTTTAACTCCTTGGTTAATCTCTCCAACTTCATCTCCTTCCTCATCTTTTTAATTTTTTAAGATCAGATTCATCAAACACTATATGAGTAGTATTGATTAGGAACCCAATACATGAATATCCTAAGAACACTTCTTCATCATATTTTGGGTCAAATTTTTCTAAAGATGACTTCCCGTTATTAAGAAAGAAAACCTTACAACCAAAGATATGGAGGTGGGAAAGATTGGATGTCCTACCCTTAATGATCTCATAGGGTGTTTTATTTAGTTTGGCTCTAACATTCACCCTATTCAATACATAACAAGTTGTATTTACAGCTTCAGCCCAAAAGTATTTTAGAAGTGAATACTCAGTAAGCATGGCTCTAGCGGCTTCAACTAAGATCATGTTCTTTCTTTTAGCTACCCTATTCTGCAGAAGGGCCCTAGGAACTGAGAAGTTGTCAGTAATCCCTTTATACTTACAAAATTCTCCAAATCTCTCATTTTCAAACTTACCCCCATAGTCACTATGGATGGTCAAAATTTCATAACCTATCTTTTTTTGAATCCAAGTGAAGAAGGATCTAAACTCATTAAAGGACTCACTCTTATGTGACAAAAATTTAATATAAGTGAACCGCAAGTAGTCATCGACAATCACAAATCCATAGAATTTTCCCCCTAAGCTGGCAGTGCAAATGGGTCCAAATAAATCCATGTGAAGGACTTCTAAAGGCCTAGAGGTGCTAATGTCCTCAATAAAATGGAAAGAGGAATGAACTTGCTTCCCTAGTTAACATGCATCATAAATGTAGTTTTTAGTGAACTTAAATTTAGGGACATCTCTAACTAGGTCTTTTTGGGTCACTCTCCTAAGGGTTTTCATACTGGAATGACATAACCTCCTATGCCATAACCATGACTCAACAATGATAATTTTTAATCAAAATAAAGCATCATATTTAATGTTATTTAAATCAAGAATGAAAACATTGTTGATCCACTTTCTCAAGAAAACAATGTTGTTATTCAAGCTAATAATGCATATATTTTCCAAAAAATTTAAAATGAAGCCCTTATCGCAAGTTATGTTTTAATTAATCTACAAGCAAAACATTTTTAATCAAAAGTTTCTTGAAGTTACCAATTATACCTTTGCCCACCACTTTTCTGGTGGTGTTGTCTCTAAAAGTAACCTTGTCTCCAACCCTAACCTCCAGCAAAATGAATTGTTTGGCATCAGCGGTCATGTGTCGTGAGCATCTGCTTTCTAGGTACCACATGCTCTTACGAGGTCGTTTGTGAGAGAATTCCTATAAAATTATCAAACGTCAAATTTAGGAACCCAAACAAGTTTGGGTCCCTTCTTACGGAAAGAGGAATGCAATGCATGTGTGCTATACTGTGAATCATGCAATTTGGGTCTCCACACATAATGCGTACTATGGTGAATAGTGCAAGTATAGGAAATGTGTCTTAGCATGCCATAAGAAAAATATCTAACTCTAGGAAAAGGGTTTACTAATCTATTCTGGTTATAGTGGCTCTTTCTAGGTTTCATAAACTTTGGTCTGGGGTTTTGAAAAAATTGTTCAAGTGTGGGTTGATTCCTATTTTTCTCAAGTGCTTTCAATTTTGTTTTGAATTCATTCTCAAGTGCAGTGTGAGATGCCTTTAATGAATCAATCTCAATCATCAACTTACAATACTTTTTATTTAACTTTTCAAACTCATCGAGTAATGACATTTGATTGCTATCAATTATAGAGTGATCTTTAAGTAAAACTTCATGCTCCTTTTGTAGATTTTAAAATTCCAATTTTAAGTTAGAATGTAATTTTTTAAGTTTCCTATATGATGCATGAATGTGTTCAGAAACTTCAAGTAATTGATTATAGGATAGTTCACATACCTCTTCTTGTTCAGATTGACCAAGATGATTGTCAGCCACCTAATTTGTTGTTTCCTCTTCACAATTGGTTTCAGAAGAGTCTGATGTAGAGTTTGCCTAGAATGCCTTTTAGAAATGCTTCTTGTCCTTCATATACTTTGGTTTCTACTCACCTTTCTCCTTGTTTGGGTGAGTCTTAAATATAGGACAATCAGCTTTAACATGTCATGGCTTCCTACATTTAAAACAAATCGTATAAGTAGAACATTAAATTTTTTTACTACCCTTACCTTTATTCCACTTCTGATGGTGCTTTTTCTTCTTCCTTAGAAAATGTTTGAATTACATAGTGATTAAGGAAACATCATAGATATCAGACTCGAAAGAATTAGTGTCCATGTCGTTGGCCTTTAACGCCATAATTTTTTGCTTCTTTTCTCACAAGCATCGAGTTATCTTTGGTTCACCCCTTGCTCGTAGGCAAAGAGTCATCCAAGTAAGTTATCAATAGAATAAGTGTTCAAATCCTTAGATTCAGTTATTATAGTAATCTTAGCATCAAAGGAAGAATGCAAGCATCTCAAAATTTTATTAACTTTTTCATAATTCGTGAGTTCTCTTCCTAAGGCATGTAGTGAAGTGATAATTTGAGTAAACCTTATATACATATCAAAAATTGATTTAGTAGATTTTATATAAAAATGTTCGTAGTCATGCAGTAAGATATTTAACCTAGATTACTTAACTTTATTTGTTCCCTCATAAGTAATACACAATGTATCCCAAATTTACTAACCAATGACACAAGTTGAAACACGCATGTAATCTTCATATTTCAAAAAACAGAAAAAATAGTTCAAGCATTTCGTATTAAGTTGTGCTAAATCCCTATCATCAAAATTCCATTCAGTAAAAGGAAGTTCAATTTTAGTTCCATTAATTTCATGAGTTGGTGGTGAATATCCATCCTTAACAAGCATCCACATGTGATAGTCAATCGATTGTAAAAAAGTAGACATGCGAGTTTTCTAAAAATCAAAAGGTATGTTATCAAACAAAGGTGGTTGGGTAATAGAATACCCTTCCACAGTATTACGATTACCAAAGTTAGCCATGGATTGAAATTCAAAAGTTTTTAAAAACTAAATTTTATGAATCCCGCTCTATTATCACTTAAGAGTTCGTTAGGGATGTTAAGCCCTTGTGAACTAGCCTAAAGCTAACCAAGAGGGGGTGAATTGGTATTTTAAAAATTTCTTATCTAAAAGCATAATTTTAAACCAAACTATAATTCATCACAAGAAAATTCAAGTGCTTAAATCAAATGCAGAAAATTAGTAAGAAAGAACATAAAAATTTATAGTTGTTTGGTCAACTTGACCTACATCCACTCCCCGGAGCCTCTGCTCTGAGTATTGCACTAAACTCAGTGACTTTCCTTTTGCTCCCACAGCAAGGTGGAGAAGCCTGTACAAATCTCCTTTCCATTGACTCCGATGAGGCAGAGAACCAGACTCCTTTCACTTTCTCCTGAAGCAGGTAGAGAACCCACCTCCTTTTGCATTCTCCTAAAGCAGGAAGAGAACTACAATCATTTGTTGAAGTAGACCTCTCTCAAACCTCCAAGGAATGAGGAACAATGACTAGAGAAAATGATGCAGATCCTTGCTTAGAGAAGTGAAACCCCTCACAAACTCCCCCTCACAAGATCCCTCTCCCTCTCCCTTACTCTCCCTCTCCTCATGGCTCTCTCAGGTCAAGACATGCAGCAAAGGATGCACTCTTGGGTAAACAAGAGGTCTTTATATAGAAGAGCTTAAAAATTTTTCTTAATTACAATAAATCATCATAATCATCTAGAATAATAAATGGATCATCCTATACGAATAGTTTAATTCATGCTCAATCAGCCAGGATGATTTGGGAGAGTTTGGACGATTAGAAGGTTCATTTTGTTTATATCATCTAGGATGATAATATATCGTCATGTATGAATAGTTCAAGTCATCGAATATAGTTCAGGCCATCATCCTAGATGGATGTCTGTGTTGCGACCCATGACCCCGAGGTTGAGATTTTGATGATGCCAAATAATGTTGCCTAAACTACTTTTAAATGAATATCATTTAATGTTTGCTATTGTCCGTGAGGACTAACATTTTAGGAAGATCACAAGCCACTCAGGACAACGGGAAGACTCAAGACTAGTTGGATTAGGAGTACGAGTCAGACAATGTATTTTGTTATTTATTTATTTTTTATTTTCTTGAGTTTGGCCACAAACTGCAAGTAAGTCTGAGCAATCCTGCACACACACAGGGGGAGAGGGTTTTTAAAAGTAAGAAATATAGTTTTTCATTCTCTGGTAATCTTACGATACGAATTTATTTCATACTATACGATCTATTATTATAACACGTGTTCTGTGAACACATCGTACTGTACGAATACTATCGTACGGTACAATCTATTTCAAATTCAAAACCCTAGCCATCATGATAAGTTAAGTATGATATTCTTCGTACTATACAACGACGTTCGTACGGTACGATCTATTTTAAATACATACTTAATTTAACCCTTGATTAGTGCAAGAAATCAAGGCTTAATTACAAATTGAAAATCGTAATGTACGAACCCCTTCGTACAATATGATGAATAGAGACGAATTTTGATCGTCCCTGAGATCATCCTGAACGATCCTGTGTTTTTTGTCTCATCGTACTGTACGATTACTATCGTACCATACGATGAACAGAGAAGATATTTGATCATCCCGAAATTTGTCCTGGACGATGCCTTCATTTTCACTATCCGTACGGTACGATGTAGATTGTACCATACGATGAACAGAGATGACATTTGATCGTCCCGACTATCACCCTATATGAGTAGTGTGTTGTGAATTGTACCGTACAATATATTATCGTATTGTATGATTAGTTTTTGAACTATTCATACACCTTCATACTAGGATGAAGCTAGTTTGTGCATATCAAACTATACGACCAATAATCGTATTGTATGATTGTAACGGCTACTTTTGAAATCTCAAGGATTTTGGAGCCCATTTTTATGTGAAAAACTTGTCATATTTTGAGAGAGAGAGAAAAGTGAGTAGAGAGAAAATCCTAGAGAGAGCTCTTGAGAAGTTTGAGGGGTTAAGAGAGGAAGGAGAAGGTGAGCTTGGTGAGGGAGAAGAGGTGTGAGGGAGATCACACGATTGCTCTGATCTTGCTGCAACTTTCTCCTCCTGTGGCCCAGGAAAAACTTGTGAGAGGCTTTCTAAAGGGGAGACTCGTCTACGTCCGTTGACCAAAAAGATACTCTTCCTTCTCCAGGAGGGAAAAAAATGAGAAGGTTTTCTGCCGTCACCAAGAGGGTGAAAAGAACGCTTGGCACTCCGCCACGCTGGGTTGGTGAAAGGGAGTATTATAAGGGCTTCTCTGCCTTGCCGAGGGGGGAAAAAGGAGAGCTATTTTCTAGTAGTGAAATTCCCAGAGCGGAGGACTCCGGGGAGTGGACGTAGGTCATGGTTTTACCAAACCACTATAAAAATCTTGGTGTGCTTTTTCCTTATTACTTTTTATTTTTGCGTGCATTTTTATTTCATAATATTTGCTTGGAAAAATTGTGAAAGAAAAAGATTTTATTGTTGCCCGTTGCCTTAGAAGTTGTTTTAAATTTTCATGTTAAAACCTCAAAAAAATATAAAAAATATTAGAACTCATGTTTAGGTTTTATTTATTGCTATAAAACTTTCACAATTCACCCCCTCCCCCTCTTGTCCATCTAGTAATTTCAATTGGTATCAGAGCCTGTTTTCAAAAATAGTGTTTTAGAAAATCTTGAAAAAATGATCATGTCGTATATTGGTAATCATAACACCGCTTAGGGTTATTCAATAACCTGTCCACCACTTTTTGATAACATTC
>NW_021521052.1:633984-638611 GCF_001605985.2 Dendrobium catenatum | reverse complement strand
TTCAATAACATTTGGCTCTTCCAAATTTCTAGATTCATCAAATACAACATGTGTGGTCTCCTCAATAATCAAAGTTCTTTTATTGAATACCCTATAAGATTTTCCAACATTTGAGTATCTAATAAAAATCCTTCATCTGATTTTGGATTAAATTTTCCTAAGGCAGATTTTTCATTGTTATGAATGAACACATTGCAACAAAAACATACAAATATAACAAATTAGGTGTTCTACCTTTAGCAACTCGTAGGGTGTTTTATTTAATTTAGATATTATATTCACCCTATTTAGAACATAACATGCAGTGCTAACTGCCTCAGCCCAAAAATATCTAGGAAGTGAGTATTCTGCCAACATTGCTCGGGCTGCTTTTATTAATGTTTTATTTTTCCTTTCGACTATCCTATTCTGCTGAGGGGTTCTAGGTGCAGAAAAGTTGTGATCAATTCCTTTTTCCTTACAAAAATCTTTCAAATCTCTCATTCTCAAATTCTCCTCTATGATCACTTTGTATAGAAATAATTTCACACCCTAATTTCTTTTGAATCCAAGTCAAAAAATTTCTAAATTCCTCAAATGATTCACTCTTATGAAATAGAGATCTAACCCAAGTGAATCTTAAGTAATCATCCACAATAACAAATCCGTATACCTTCCCTCATAGACTCACAGTTCCAACTGGTCCAAAAAGATCCATGTGTAAAATTTCTAATGGTTTACTAGTTCTAAGATCCTTATTGAATTGAAAAGAGGACTTCACCAATTTTCCTAATTGACATGCATCACAAAGGTGATCCTTAGTAAAATCTAGTTTTGGTATACCTCTCACTAAGTTCTTTTGTATAATCCTCCTAAGGTTCTTCATGCTAGAATGACAAAGTCTCCTATGCCAAAGCCATGATTCATCAGAAACAGTTTTTAAATAAAAAATAGTAGGAGTATGAATGCAATTTAAATCTAGCATATAAACATTGTTTATCTTTTTTTCATTCAAAACATCTTTACCATTAAGGCTTAATATGCAACTAGTAGGAAAAAAATTTACACAATAACCCTTATCACATAGCTGACTTATAATTAACAAATTATGTTTTAAGCCTTCAACCAATAACACATTGTCTATAAAAAAAATCTTTAAATGTCCAATCATACCTATCTCAACCACCTTCCTTGTGGTGTTATCTTCAAGTGTAACCTTGCATGCAGTCCTGGCTTCCAGCGTTATGAATTGAGCAGTATCTCCAATCATATGCTTTAAATATCCACTGTCCAGGTACCATATACTCTCACGAGATCTTGTGTGAGAGCAACTTTACAAAATTATCAAATGTTAGACCTGGGAACCCAAACAAGTTTGAGTTCTTCTTTTGACAATTTATAATCAGATGCATGTATGATATGTCTAGATTTATGCGGTCTCCACACCAAATTAGTTTTCATCTTCAAGGTACAGGTGTGAGCTATATGTCCAAGCAATCCACAATTATTACATTTAACATTAGGAAAAGGATTCCTAAGTCTTTTACTACTTATCTGTCTTTTTAGAGATTGCATAAATTTCGGATACAAAATAGGATTAGTAAAATCTTCAAGTCTGGGGGATATCCTATTATCCTCGAGAGCTTTTATTTTCAACTTATAAAAAGAATTCATATCTTCCAAGATTCAATTTGTATAATTGATTCGATATGTTTTGCTCTCTGATTCATCCTTAAAATTTTAAAATTCTTTTTCAAGATCAGCATATGATGATTTTAAATTCTCATGATTTTTATTCAAGTCATCAAATTCATCGAGTAGTTTCATGTAGTTATCATCTATTAAGGCATGATCTTTCCTAAGGATTTCATGTTCCTTTTGAAGTTCTTTAAATTTTAAACTTAGACTAGCATGCATTTTCTTCATTTTCTTATATGCATCATGCATGTGTTCAGAAACTTCAAATAATTCATCATAAGTTAAGTCACTTACTTCTTCTTGATCTAACTGATTAAGACTATCTGCCATCAAACAAAGATTGGTGACTTCTTCTTCCTTTTCAGTCTCTAATGAATCTAAAGCTGAGTCCGCCCAAAAAGCTCTTTGAAACTTCTTCTTGCCCTTATTTACAGTTGATTTTTCCTCTACCTTCTCCTTGCTATGAGTAGCATTGAGTTTTGGGCAATCAGTCTTAATATGACTAGGTTTCCTACATTCATAGTAAATCACATCATTAGAAACCTTATCATTTCTATTAAATTTACTTTTATTCCATTACTGGCGTCTCTTCTGCTTCCTCTTCAGAAAGCTTCTTAATTGTCTAGTCATTAATTCAATGTCATCTTCATCCTCAGGTTGAGAGTGTTCACTCTCAGACTCTTCCACTTTTAGTGCTATGTTCTTTTCCTTTCGTGGTTCACCTACATCAATCTTTCTTAATTTGGCTAACTCCTTGCTCGTAAGCAATAAGTGAACCAAAAAAAATTGTCAATTGAATAAATGTTTAGATCTTTAGACTCTGTAATTACAGTAATTTTAGCATCATAAGTAGTATGTAAACAACGAAGAATCTTATTAACCATTTCAGCATTTGTTAGTTCCCTACCAAGTGCATGCAAAGAGGTGACTATTTGAGTAAATCTTGTGTACATATCAGAAATGGATTCATTAGATTTCATGCAAAATAGTTCATAATCATGCAACAAGATATTAAGTCTAGATTGTTTAACATCATTAATCCCCTCATATGTTATACAAAGTCTATCACATATGTTCTTTCCACTTTTGCAAGTGGAAACCCGCATGCAGTCTTCAGATTTTAAAGAACAAAAGAAACTATTCAAATATTTAGCGTTTAGTTGTGCTAAGTCACGTTCTTCTACAGTCTAGTGTGCAAAAGGTGTTTCAACTCTAACTCCATCAACTAATCTAGTTGGTTTTGTATATCCTTCCTAGACTAAGATCCACATATGATAATCAAGTGACCGTAAGAAAGTAGACATGCGTGTTTTCCAAAAATCAAAAAGTATATTGTCAAACAATAGAGGTTTAGTAATAGAGTAACCCTCAGGTGTGTTTTAATTTCCAAATGTAGCCATCTACGTTAATCAAAATGTAGTTTAAACTTATGATTTTGAAACAAAACTCTGATACCACTTGTTGAGTCTAGTGAATAGGTTGTTAAACCTAAGTTAATATCCCACGGCTATCAAGAGGGGGGTGAATTGGTAGTTAAAAATTATCCCTCTTTTAGATGAGTTGAACCAAAAATAAATTTAATGATTTTTTATAAAAAGTTTTTCAACCACAACTTTTTAAACAGTAAAATGCAAAAAAAAAAAAATAGTAAAAATAAACGACACAAGATTTATAGTGATTCGGTCTAAACTAGACCTACATCCACTTCCTAGAGGCACTCTCTGAGTATTGCACTAATACCAATAGTGTCTCTCCTTTGGTATCCACAGCAAGGCGAAGCAGCCTTTACAAACACTCTTTCCACCACTACCCGGTGCGGCAGAGAACCGTCATCCTTTTACACTATCCCCAGTGTTGGTAGAGAACCATTCATCCTTTCACACTCTCCTAGTGTGGGCAGAGAACCGCCCGTCCTTTCATACTCTCCTAGTGTGGCAGAGAATCGTCCGTCCTTTCACACTCTCCTAGTGTAGGCAGAGAACCCGATCTCCTTGACAGATCTCCTCACAAGAAATCTAGAAAGAAGAAAGAAAAGAGTGAAGTAATCTCAAATCAAAAGTAGAAAATCTTATTTTTGAACACCAAGTAAAGCCTTCACGCTCCAGTAGAAGAAATCCTTCTTTAAATTCTCTCTCTCACTCTCTCCTTGAGTCTTCTTTTAATATGCACGAAAATCAATGACCAAAAAGATTTGGTGGCAGTCTAATTTGGACTATATATAGGAAAGACAAGAAAAACTGTCCAAAAACTATAAAATTTTCAATTTTGTAAGCAGTGGATCGTCCCGTACGATCGTGGATCGTCCCGTACGATCGTGGATCGTCCCGGACGATTTTACTTAAAGTTTCAGAAATGATCCTAATGTATATTGGTATGAACTATGTTCGTACACGATCATCGTCCCGTACGAACTAGGTTCGTCTGGTATGAAACGGTTATTCCATAGGTCGGTTTCCAAATCCCTACAGGATGTAACCAACTAAGGTAAGTCGGTTCGGTTCGTCCTGGGACGAACAAGTTTTGTCTTGGACGATTTTAAATAGAGAGTTTCATCCATGGATGAAGGGTAAATTTCGTCCTGGATGATTTTAAATAGAAAATCTCGTCCAGAGACGAACCATGCATTTCGTCTGGATGAACAGTGCAAAGTGAGAATCCAGAGGCGTTCGTCCTGGGACGAGTATTAAATTTATCCGGACGAATAGGACTTAGAAAAAGTTTCTCCCTTCATGTTCGATCCATTGCTCTTCCGAGGAGTTAATTGACATGTTCATTCCGTACGAACTATGTTCGTCCCGTACGATCAGTTAACAAAAATTATTCCCCCATATGTGTGTGTTGTGAATATTCACTCAATTACAATTACTCCCTCTCAATTCAAAAACATTTTTAAAGCTTTTAATTTACAAATGATTGGATGCTGAATTTTATTTGAAGTCTTCATAGTTTG
>NW_021521052.1:625455-633884 GCF_001605985.2 Dendrobium catenatum | reverse complement strand
GCACTCGTGCCGGCTAAAAAGCAGTCACTAAAGCTTTAGGCCCACTACTAAGAGCGTGCCTCTGAGAGTCGCGTAGGTCAAGTTGGATCGAACCCACTAAATCTGGTTCTATTTCCTTTACTATTATTGACATAATCAACTGACTGAACTCTCATTACATTTTTTCTATTAATTATTTGTTTCCGCCTGCAAATATAAACCAAGATACTTTTCTCTTAGTTAACAAACACATTAAATATCCCAACCAACCCCCCCCCCCCCCCCCCCCCGAACCGTGATGACGCCCACCCCCCAACCACGCACAGACCCCCCCCCCCCCCCCCCCTCTTGGTTAGCATCGAGACTAGTTCATAAGGGTTTAACATCCCTGACAAACTTTTATAATCTACCTACTTTCAAGGAGACCTCATCAATATCCTCTACAAAAAAAATTCAAACTTCTCAAATGACTTCTCAAAAATTATTAAAGATTTTCTTACAACAACGTCTCTAAAAAAATAAGGGATTAAAAGTTGAGTAGCAATCCACTCTCCACTCAATCCCTTAAACCATGCATTCAAAGATAATGTTATTAATATTATATGCAGCCTTGCCAATCAATATTCATTTTGTGATACATGGATCATCCAAAGGGCTAAAGCTAAATGACTAAGGAATCATGAAAATTGCATCAAATGTCTTTATGGAAAATAGCATGAAAAAAAAAATAGCAAAACCACATTAACCAAATAAACATTTCTAAAGTCTCCCTCTCATCTCTGATTGACATTGGAGTTGTAGCAGTACCCCACATTCAAAACATCTTTAACATAACCACTCAATCTCACCAAATAAAACTTGACCTCGCCCCAAACAAAAACATCCCTCCACACCTTATTGCATTCCTTTTTGCTCTCATCTTCAATGAACAGATCAAGGAGATGATTTTCTTCACTCCCTAAAGCTCAAACCTTGGATCTAATGGCTTGACATTTGAATTCGTCTCAACATATTGAAATATTGTTGGAAATTAAGTGTGCTCTATCACACAATATTTTTTTCTAGGAAGAAATTGTCTAAAAATTTTAAGGTCACCAGGAATGCTTTTATTCCTAAGAAATTTTATGCTAATGAATTATCTAATTACAAGCCAAGATCTTTATGCAATACTTTTTAAAAATTTTGGTCAATAGATTAAAATTTGTTATTCCTCACATTATCCATCCTAGCCAAGTCGACATTCTTCAGCAAAAAATATCTTCTGACAACATTATTTTGACAAATGGAATTCTTAATGAGATGGACTATAAAAACCAAGAAAATTTTCTTTATGCAAAACTTTATATTTGAAAAGTTTTTTATATTGTTAACAAATATTTTGTCCTCAATAGAATGAAATGAAAAAGGCCTTTCTCCTACTTTTATTATTTGGATTGGTGGTTGCATTTTTGTTATTCACTACTCTATATGCCTCAATGATGTTTTATATGACTTTTTCAACTCCTCTAACAGGTTCAAACATGGCCGCCCCCCTCTCTCTTTATCTATTCTTGTATTGTGATGGTCAAATTATCTAGTTTGTTTGAAACGAAATTTAACAGTAAAGTATATCAGGGTATCAATACGAATAACTACAAAGTCACTATTCTACTTTATGTTGACGACCTACGTACTAATTTTTGGAGAAACTGCTGCCAACAAACTTACACCCACAAATTCATCCTTGTTGAATTTGGGCATGCCTTAGCATTTATTCCAACAATGATAAAAGCTCCATTTCCTTCTCTCATAAGGTAATTAACTCCATCTATCTCCCTTTCCCAACTTGTCAACCTACAAATAAGAAATACTACTATAATTTTTAATGTAAGGTTTAGATTTTCACTATATGCTTATGCTTAAAACCATTTTTTTTTATTTTTTATTTTAATTATTATTATTTTTTTTTCTTATGTTTAAAAACTTTTGTTTCTTCTCATTTAGACTAGCCCATCGGATTGATCTAACGGTCATATTTTATCAACAGATGAGTCACATGCTTCTTCAAATCATTCAAAGATACCATCGGATTGGAAATTATCAAATAATGTCAAAAATAGGTAGTGGGTAGAACTATGCATTATTTGATTAAAATTGGAAAATCAAAACCATCCATCTTATTAGATTTATTTGATTTGATTGTTAAAATATTAATTTGAATATTAGTTATACTTTTTTTTTTTAGTTTTGATTATGCCGAATTATACTAATTTATTTTAGTATTAAATCGATATAATTTATAAAAAAATAACTAAAATAAAGATCAATAAGGATATTATTTATTTCATATGGTAAAATTATAAAATTGATTTTTTTTTCTTAATATATGCAATTTATGCTAATAGTAATTCAATTCATCATTAAAATTAATTATAATTAGGCCTATTCATAACAGAATCAAATTAACTGAATTAAAGTTTTATTTTGTTTGGAAAATAATTTTGTCATGTGACTCTCCCTATCACATGAGTCTCTCTCGGAGATTACCCCCAAGGATAAAAGACATCTTCTTCTACTGATTGACTCACTTTTCTACATTTTAGATTTGTTTTAATAAGGATGATTTTAAAATTATTATAAGAAAAATACATTTTTAAATTTTAATAAGAGTATTATAACTTCCACAATCTAATAATTTAATTTTCAAAAGAAGCCCCTCATAACAAAATTTTTTAATAATTAACAAAAAAAGCAGCACCCTAAACGAATGTTTAATAGCAATCTAAAAAATACATAGAGAAAGATGTGCCAAATAAATCCTAAAATTAATGGTCAATTTGAGATTATTTTCTCGCTGTTTTATCTTTTAGACCATAACTCCAATTCATATTTCATTTGAGATAATTTTATTACTATTTTTAAACAACTTTTCATACAAATATTTCTTAAACTTATATTTTTTTACTAAAAAATCGCTTTTTAAAGCAATAAGAAAACAATTCTAAATAAAACATTCATTTGACTACTGCTTTCCTGTAGCTTTTCAATATATCAAATAATAATAATAATAACCACATTAACTTTCAAAAAAAATTATTTTTCCAACAACTTAACAATCAGCCCTTAAAATAAGATAGACTTTATTTGAAACGGCTTTATTACCGCTTCTTAAAGCATCATATGAAAGAAACACTAAGAAAATATCTCAAATAAAATCTTATATGCAGATTTATTACATATTTGCACCTGAAAATTTTTAAGTAAAATGTTCAAGTAAATAGGACCAATTCAATATAAAAGTATAAAAACTAGTCTCAAATAGAGAAAAAAGTGTCATATTTTTACCAAGACATAACAAGTCAGCTGATCAAAGATCAATCAATCTTTACCAGAAAGATTTGGTAGCAGGTCACCAACAAGACAGATGAAAGCAAAACAAATCCATCTTATACCTCCAAAGATTTGCTAAGGTAGTTATTTTTTTTGTATTTTTTCTGTACACCAAGGTCTAGTTTCTTAAATGGAATGAGAAACAGCAAAAAAAGATAGAAGTTTTTGCTGATCACAGGATAGAGCAAGCCTTCTGTGATTTCTTCCTTTTCTTCTTTTGTTTTGGTGGCTGAAGAACTACCTTGATGGCCGCATCAAATACAGCCTTGACATTCTGAAGAGAAATCAAACAAAGCCGGAAAGTCTTGGCATAAAGAAGGATGAAATGGAGGAAGAGTGTACAGAGAAAAAGGGAGAACCGTACTTGCTGTGTCTTTGAACTGCACTCAATGTATGCGAGGGCTCCAATTGTCTTCCTCAGTTCTTCTCCCTTCAGAATTAGTACAACATTAGTCCGTGCCAAGCTACGTTGGATGAAAAGAAATTTAGTAAGAATCTAAACATTACCTGGGCGGTACTGATGGGAACAGCACCTGGATGATCTACAAAAAACTGTTCATCATCCCGCAGATCTGTAAAATGAACATAACAAGTTAAAATTCAGATGCAATGCCTGTCTCATGAGATGGTATGAAATTCTTGGTCTTTAAATAGTGGACAGTAGATTTCTAAAAAACTTCCATTTAAAAAAAGTTAAAATCTATGCTAAATCATACACCAAATTATTATGTGTTAGCAAATAAGTAGGAGATCATAGACAAACTTGAATTGCAGAAGATCAATGCAAGCAATAATATATATTTATAAACCTGAATCTTTCATTTATCATTGAAAATTTGGTTTAGGATATCATGTCACTTGATGCCGTGAACTTAATAAAAGGGACGTAGTACCTCCTATGACATTGATCTTTCAAATAGCAAGCAAAACCATTCTTAAGATCCAGTAGCATAACACACCATGACATTGTACATACTGCAAACTAGATTCCCCAGCCAACCAATGCCTAACACGTGCATTCATACTTAGGAGCATGTAATTCATTAGAAGTACCAACACATTAGATGATCAAAATGCTACGATGATGTTTCTAAGTAAATTCAAAAATTATGTGCTCCTCGTACCAACAACAGTAATATTAAGTATTTATCCCACTACGTGGGTTCGGCAAGTACTCCTCGTACCATGACATAATTTTTCAAGCAAGTTAAAATTACCATGCCACTCTCCAAATTCAAGAATTAGGTACTCTCCCTCATATAAATCTCGGTGATGAAAATCAAAAGATCATAGTGATGAAGATCAATGTGTTTATACTCAGTAGAAATGTCAATCTAAATTCATCTAAGCAAGTTTTTTAGTAGTCTATTTTATTTTATAATTTTCAATTTTTTGGTATTTTGAACATGTGTAGGATGAATACCTAAGAGAATAGAAAATGGTTTCTATTTATTTGATTCCCAGTGATCGTTAGTTTCTTTGGTTTGGCATAGTCCTGGGTTGGTCCGAGTAGTGAATGGTTCAAGATCCTAGATGGTTTGGCTGGTAAATTATTGTTTGAAGTTAATGTGCAGATGTAAACATTTTTAAGAAATCATTTGTGGACGGTTGACTCTAGATGGTCATTTCATGCTCACACTTAACATGGCGTAGAAGGGCCAAATCATGCACATATTTTTTTCAATCATGGAGGTTCAAGGAACACCTGTTTCTTTTCTATTATGCCAATCAGGGAATAACTATTGGTGAAGCTCCTAATGGGTCACAGGTTTGAATTTAGCGTAGTCTAGATATAATTTTATTTGCAAATTCAACATACTTAATGTTACTTTGTTCATTTTGCTTCGAAATAGTTTCATGTAAGCTATTAAATCTTTTACAAAAGTATTGTAAAATATGAAATTGCATATGAAGGAAGATTAACTATATAAGATCTCTTGGGATTAAAAATATATAATAGGTTACCTGAATCATGAGACTCTTCTTCTATTGATGTCTAGAGCTTGTGTTGAGGGTTTCAATTGATCTTTTTCAGTTGGTTTTATAAGGTATATATTGTATGTAATTAGTAGTGAGATTAGTTTACAGGGTATAATTTGTTTGAGGGTTGGATTGTATGGAGGGGTTAGACCTTTTCAGTTGGGTTTGGAGTAGTGAGATTTATAGTCTTGTCATTAAATTTGAAAAAATAACCTTTCTCACTATCATAATATATAATATTCATACATCAAACAACCATAGTCTCCTCAAAAGTATATGGGCCATATCCATATGAAGCACATTACACCACATATTATCCTCATAGCTTCTATTTTTATAGGTACGATATATTTCCTAGTGACAAGAAGAGATGTCTTGTTCACCTAACCCACATGAAAAGACTTAAGATGTAGTTCAGTCTTTAATTTTTGTAAATACTTGGGTTAATATCATATTCATGACATAGCCTCCATCAATCATTGACTTGCACTTTCTGTCCTTACATATAGCATACATGCTAAAATAGTTCTCTAATCTTCTACATGATTCTAGCTTACAATAAACATTTCATCATACTAACAGGACACTGTTAGGCCCCTCCGGTCCTTACTTACTCTAGGCGGGCCCCACATGGAGTTAATTCAAGGGTTGGATAATATCATATTCATGACATAGCCTCCATCAATCATTGACTTGCACTTTCTGTCCTTACATATAGCATACATGCTAAAATAGTTCTCTAATCTTCTACATGATTCTAGCTTACAATAAACATTTCATCATACTAACAGGACACTGTTAGGCCCCTCCGGTCCTTACTTACTCTAGGCGGGCCCCACATGGAGTTAATTCAAGGGTTGGAGGGAAAATTTGAATGGAAAGGGGGAGAAATTTGAATAGAAGGGCTGTTTAGAGATTTTGTATGGGGATGAGAGTTAAAGAGGGGGAAAGGGGGGAATTAGGTCCTCATCTTGAATTTGAATCAAAAGTTTGAGATCTCATTGTGTGCTTGGGCTCTAGGGTTTGCTAGAGACTTGTGGAGAGTTGTTCTTCCTCTCGAATAGAAGGACGTTGTATCTTTCTTTGTTTTCTTGCATCTACTAGTGAAAACCTTGTTTCTTTTCCTTATTTTTCTCTGTTTGGGTGCATTTCCTGCTGCAGAGCTGCTGTAAAACTGCTGAAACAGCAGTTTTGCTCACTGTTTTGGGCTGATTTTGACTAGGGTTGCTAGCGAACTCAAGTATTACCTTAGGGTTACTTGCGAACTCAAGTATTTCCTATCAAATTGGTATCAGAGCATTGTCTTGGGACTGTTGGAGGCGGAAATCTGAAAATTTCAGCAATTTTTCTTTCCTCCTCAAGAAGTTCTTCTTGTAAAACCGTGGTGGGAAGATGGCCGGAAAGAAGGTTGATGCACTGGAGGGAGAAATAGGCCAACTAAAGGCTGATTTGGAGGAAAGAACCATTGATTTTCACAACCAATTCGCTTCCATTCATGAAAAGATGGAGGGGAGGTTCACTGCTTTGGAGAATATGATGAAGAAGATGCTTGAAGACAAACAAAATCCGGCGACATCGGAAACAAGGGAGGCCACAGGCGGCCATTCAAGAGGAGGAATTCCGAACCCATTAAGGGGGAGGGAGAACCCGGAAGTGGAGATCCTCGAGGGAGATGATGGAATACCTCCTCTAGAACCGCTTTCTAGGGAGGAGATGAGTATGGGCTATGAAAGGAGGGGTGCAGAATTTTTTGGGAGAAGGGACGATGCTTACCACCGTGGTGCTGATTTAGAAAGAAGAAGAGGGGAATGTGATGAAGGGATCGGGTATGATCGTAGGAGGGAAGATCGTGACTACTGGGGAGCACCTCCTCCTAGAGGAATGGGAGGTTATGGAGGAGTTAGGGGACACGGTGGTGACCCGAGAGTGAGGAAATTGAAGATGCCCATCTTTGAGGGCGAAGACGCACATGGCTGGATCTACAAGGTGGAGAGATACTTTACAGTCAATGGGTTGAATGAGGAGGAGAAGTTGACAGCTGCAGGCTTGTGCTTAGAAGGGAAGGCTCTGGCATGGTATCAATGGCGGGACATGAGGCGACCCATTCGCACCTGGAGGGAGTTCAAGGATTGTCTACTAGAACCATGGTTTAAAATTGCGCAATTAGAGGCGCGCCTCAAGGCGCGCCTTTGCGCAATTTCACCAAAAAACGCCTCGAGGCTTACGCAATTCTGGACCTGGATGAGGCGTACGCCTCACCTGGACTGAGGCGCGCCTCAGAGGCGCAATTGCGCAATTCTGGGTGAGGCGTACGCCTCATAGAACCGGCCCCACCCACTTAAAATGTAGGCTTTTCTCCCCTTCAACCCGCACGGCATTCCTCCTCTCCGAAAAAAAGACCTCCCAGCTCTCTGTACGCGAAACTGGACGCGTCCCGCACGGTCGGCCAAGCTTCCCGCCGCTCCTCCCGCCGGCGCCGCCCCTCTCCGGCGAAGAGAAAAGTTCCGGCCACCCTCTAGGAGTACTCCACATTCGATTTTAGGTATTTTTTTTAAGTTTAGGGATTTATTTTGCAAGTTTTAGAGAAATTAGGGTTTAGTTTTTTTTGATTTTTTTGGAATGTATTTGTTTTTTTTTTTAGGAGACATGGTTAGAGGTAAAGAAAAGACGAATACGTCATTGCGGAGGGACCCTTCTTGGAAGTATAGTGTACAAGTTGACATTGGCGGCGGCGAGAAGAGCTATGTATATTTAAAGTGCAACTTTTGTGAGAAAGTTGTGAAGGGTGGAGTAACCCGCATGAAGGAGCACTTATCATGCTCTCACAAGAACGTAGCACCTTGTGCAAAAGTGCCGGACAATGTGAAGGAAGAAATATGTGCTTACATGAAGAAAACTACCACTGTCAAACACTTACAACAGCAACAATTTGATGAAAGGGTCGACCAAGGTGCCTATTTTGGGAGCGAGAGTGGAAAGGGCTCCTCCTCCACTATACATAATAGAGGTGCACGGGGTCCTATGGATCAGTACATGACTACTGAAGGAGCAGATAGAGGAGAAGCAGATATAATCCCTGCAGGTGGTACTAGAGAGGGGCG
>NW_021521052.1:555732-623076 GCF_001605985.2 Dendrobium catenatum | reverse complement strand
AGGGCACAACAGATCATGAAGAAACAGGCGGATGCACACAGAAGGGAGGTCCAATTTGAAGTAGGTGAGAAGGTATTTCTAAAACTACGGCCCTACAGACAGAGGACCTTGGCCAACAGAAGAAATGAGAAGTTATCCCCAAGGTATTTTGGCCCCTATGAGATATTAGATAAAATTGGGGCAGTGGCATACCGTTTGAAATTACCACCTTCGGCCACTATACATCCAGTATTTCATGTATCACAGCTGAGAAAAGCCATTGGGGAGTATGCAACCAGTGCTGAACCGCCAACCACATTAAATGAGGAGATGGAAGTGATCCTAGAACCTCTGGAGCTGAAAGATGTGAGACTTGACCAGGAAGGAAACAAAGAGGTGTTGATCGCATGGAAAGGGCTCCCCGAATTTGATGCTACGTGGGAGCCATTTGAAAGAATGAAAGATCAATTCCCTTCATTTCACCTTGAGGACAAGGTGAGTCTTTAGGAGGGGAGTAATGTTAGGCGGGCCCCTCCGGTCCTTACTTACTCAACAAATTAGGCTTTGCAAGAAGACCACACTACCCACGGGTTTTCCTTCTTCCCTACTGCAGCTGCACATCTTCAGCCATTCGATCAAAGAAGCCGCTCCTCTCTGATCAGGACTGAACCATACGACTCCCTCTCTCATTCGAACAGAAGAGGCACGCCACGACTTCTCTCTACAGCTAGCAGTCGGGCTACCTTTATCATGGACAAAAATCTTCATTTGAGCCATCCTCTTATTCATGTGATTCTGTTAGGCGGGCCCCTCTGGTCCTTACTTACTCTAGGCGGGCCCCACATGGAGTTAATTCAAGGGTTGGAGGGAAAATTTTGGAAAGGGGGGGGGGGAATTTGAATAGAAGGGCTGTTTAGAGATTTTGTATGGGGATGAGAGTTAAAGAGGGGGAAAGGGGGGAATTAGGTCCTCATCTTGAATTTGAATGAAAAGTTTGAGATCTCATTGTGTGCTTGGGCTCTAGGGTTTGCTAGAGACTTGTGGAGAGTTGTTATTCCTCTCGAATCGAAGGACGTTGTATCTTTCTTTGTTTCTTGCATCTACTAGTGGAAACCTTGTTTCTTTTCCTTATTTTTCTCTGTTTGGGTGCATTTCCTGCTGCGAAGCTGCTGTAAACTGCTGGGACAGCAGTTTTGCTCACTGTTTTGGGCTGATTTTGACTAGGGTTGCTTGCGAACTCAAGTGTTACCTTAGGGTTACTTGCGAACTCAAGTATTTCCTATTAGACACTCAATCAAATCTCCCGATTCATAATCAGACAATGGTGTGTCACCTCTAAAGGATTACGCCAAACAATAGACCCTTGGGTAGAATAAGTGATGTATTGTGTTCTACTCCTAGAGATGAGAATCGACTTATTTTATTTTTCAATGAGAGCATAATGAAATACATCCTCAAGGGTATGAGGATGTTGAAGTTCTACATCATTCTTAATCTCCACCTTAATACATGTTATAAACTTAATGGAAAGTTTCTAATCACTATCATTATATTTTTCCTAGCCATTAAATCCTCAAAAGTGCTCAAGTACTTAGTAACTAGCATACTCCCTTATGTAAAGTTATCAATTATCAATGAAGCTTTTCACACAAGGTTTAAGATAGTACTTATATCTCATCATCTCTTTCATTTCTACTCACGTAAGGATCACCCTTTGATGGGGACATCAGAGCATGAATCGTATATCTGAGGCGTGACCGACGATCTACGGCCACGATCGCGTCGATGTATTTTGAGTTGTTTCATGTATTTGTTTTATTATGTTATTTGTCTTTTATTATTAGTTATGTTGTAATTGTTTTTCCGTTTTTATCTCTTACTTAAAGGAAGGTCGTATGTAAGCCCTAAGGACATTGTCATCTTTCTTATTTTGAGTCTTTTTTGTACGAGGCTATTTATAACCCTTATGTTGCTCTTCGCAAGTTAATGAATGATTATTTGAAAATTGTGTTTTCTTGTTGGAGTTCTTGAGAGAGCGGAAAGAGATCCCTTGGAGTGAAAATTGTGTTTTCTTGTTGGAGTTCTTGAGAGAGCTTGAGAGATCGAAAAGAGATCCCTTGGAGAGGGAGATTGGCGCATTACCCACCAACCTTGGAGACGGCCGGGTTCATGGTTTAAATTTTCTATCTTCCTTTCCCTTACCCTTTTCCCCTAGCCGTCAGCCTTGATCACCCCGACACCCCTAGACCCCCGGCCATCCTAACTCCCACACCCTACCACCACCTCCCAACACAACTCCACCTCCACCTAGCCGCCGGCCCCCTTGCCCGACCCAAGCAAGCCGCAGGCCCTAGCCTCTTTACCCTCACTTGAGTTTATTTCCTATTCTAGATTGACATAATTTAGATAAATTTTGAATTCAAATTCACCCTATTTGAAATTCAAAATCCTTCCTAACTTATGAAATTAATTCCCCAATCACCTCCTCATCAAATTTGAATTAAATTTGATTGAATCCTTTTTCCATATGAGTTCTTTTATTTGGAAAGTGCTTAATTCCTCTTCCAAATCCATAGCCGCCGGCCCCCCTTTTTGGGTTCTCCATTAGTGTTTGCAATTACAACCTTCTTAATTGGGTTAAATATTTTAGGTAACTCAATTAATTTACAAATTCAAATTCATTTGAATTTGAAATTGTTACCTAAAATACCAATCCTAATTTAAGAAAGTTTTTAAATTTCAGCCCTTTTGATTTTAAAATTATTTGGGGATTAATTAAGCCTTTCCTAATTTCATAATCCCAATTAAGAAGGCTTGAATTTATTCCCAAACCTTTCCCTCTCTCTTAGCCGCACCCATCCTTACCTAAATACACCCAAATCCTTTCCAAACTAAAAGGATTCGTTGGGAAAATAATTGTTTGAATTCCCTCCATCCCTCTAACCAAAAATCTGAACCTAACCTCTCCAAATCTCTCCCCTTGGCCGGCCACCCTCTTGCCTTCTCCTACTTGAATTCTTGAGGGAAACTTCTTTCTCTCAAAGGATTTTTCAAGGCGCGCAAAGGATCATTACATTCCACTCTTTGATGCTTGGGAGAGACCTCTTCTCCTCCAGTTGAACCTTTACAAGGAGCTACGACAAACTTCTTCAACACCTCGCCTACTTGTTTCCGGGTTTTGGTAAGGGGTGAACTTCTTCCCCTTTTAATTTACTTTTCTAATCCCCCAAATCTTGTAGGTGATGGAAATTCACAAGGAGCCAAGCTTCACCTTTGCTTAAGCTTAGTAAACATAGGATTTTGTCCCGCCGTTGCCAAAGCTTAGTAAACGTAGGATTGAGTGTACTTTATTTGCTTCTAATCTTATTGTTAGATTATGAATTTCTGTTGAAGGCTATTCTATTTACATGACTTGATTTTTCATATTATTTTGATAATCCAAGTGCTTAGTGTACAACTTAGCCTAAACGGAAGTGACCACTCTTATGTTTTATTTGATCATTTTAATTTGCTAATAGTTCTAATCTTAATTCTTCTTATCAAGAAATCAGGTTACTTCATTCATTTAAAAGCATTTAGTCCTACGTCATCTAGTATCAAAGCATGGCTAGCATGCATTACATGTGCTAGAATTCATCCTAGGCTATTGCTTAAGCTTGCATATTTAATTTGCCATGCATACCATCTCTTAAATCATTTTAAATCTTAGTTGTGTTTGCTGTCCAGAAATTTTCTTCACTCATTTAGTGAGTTTTAAGGTTATTTCTTAAGTATCTAGGTGCTGCCCTCAATATAACAACTTCCCTAGTCACATAGGATACTTAACGCCTTGTTATAGTTTGCCGTCCAAACATTTTCTGCATCATTTAGTGTCATTCTAGAGAGTTTCTCATTGCATTTAGGTGCTGTCCTCTACCTAGATTCACCCCCAAGTGTCCCCTAGTGTATAGGCATGGACCCGGAACAACTAGGAAGGACTTTAGACTTGTTGGTAGGCCAAATGAACAATATTAGCCAGCAACTCAAAGAGAACCAAGCCAACCTAGCTGAGCTCCGTAGGAACACCACTGAGCGGTTTGACACACTTGGGCGAGCTGGAGAGCACACTACTCCTTACACCCCATCTAGACCATATGTTTACGGGGATGATAGTTACCCAGATGAGAGGCAACATCGCGCCAATCATCGAGCTCCCAATCATGGACATGACCCACGTCATGATCTAGACTTGGATGAGAGGCAACATCGTGCCAATCATCAAGCACCCTACCACGGACATGACCCACGTCATGATCCTGATATACCACTTATGAAAAATATTAAAGTCGACGCTCCTAACTTTGATGGCACCCTCGATCCCTAGCTTTTCCTGGACTGGTTCAAAAGTATGGACAGTTTCTTTAAGTGGTACGGTAGGAAGGACAGTTTTGCGGAGATGAAGCTTACGGGTAGGGCAAGTCAGTTTTGGGCCAACTTAGAGAGCCTTAGGGAAGCTATGAACGATTAACCCGTTACCGATTGGCCATCCATGAAGCGGGAACTTAAGCAGAAGTACTTGCCACCCTCGTACTTCCCCCGACTATTGGATAGGTGGAATAGGCTGACTCAAGGAAATAAACCAGTTAAGGAGTACATCGCCTCCTTCGATGACTACCTGATTCGATGTAAGGGGGAGACCTCTACCACCCCCGCACAAATCTTGTCTATGTTTCGATCCGGGTTGCGAGAGGATCTTTGCAATGAGCTGTTTCCCGGAACGCCACTACACTAGAGAATGCCTACAGCCTAGTGCTTGACTTAGAGGAGACCCGTTCATAGCACCTGAGCCATTCACATGACTCTAGGTCTTCCTACAGACCTTCTGGTAGTTTCACCCCTCACACCCCCACTGCCCAGCCGACCCCAGGGAGCACTACCCGACCCTCGACTAGTCCCCCCACTCTACATCCTAATGTTAGAAGTAAGCCTCCCACTCCGGATAACCCTCGATCTAACCCCGAGACCAAATGCTTTAGATGTCAAGGGTATGGGCATATCGCCTCTCAGTGCTATAATTCCTATAAAGTCACGATTATCAAAGAGATCACTGAAGCGAAATTCGAGCCTGAAGTCGATCAGATTCACCAAGTAGACAATGATGGTGAATTCTTTGAGGAGGATGACGGCACTACTGTCATCCAATACATCCAAAAAATTGACACTTCTCCCACCTGCTTGGTGATATATGCATTGTCACAACCCGTTACCAACGACGACTGGCGTAGGATTACGATCTTTCACACCTACACCAAGATCAAGGATAAGAACTATAAGGTCGCCGTGGATAGTGGAAGCTGCATCAATGTTGTCTCCTCCAGCATGGTATCCAAGCTTGGCCTATCTGCCGTTCCCCACCCCAACCCCTATAAGGTAGCTTGGGTCAACACCACTGCCTTAAAGGTAAAGGAACATAGCTTCATACCTATCTCCTTCGCTGACTATAAGGAGAATGTTTGGTGTAATGTGTTGATCATGAATGTTGGACAAATCCTTCTAGGTCGCCCTGGCTATTTGACAACGATGTCCACATCTATGGTCGTTCAAACATCTGCGTGTTTGAACATGAGGGCAAAAAGATCAAGCTTTTGCCATCACAACCTCGGGTTCGGATGATCCTGAGTCCAACCCTATCAAAGCCAAGAAGGGACTGAACTTGATAGTCTCCATAGCCCAGAGCGTGCCATTACACACCTTTGTCGATCGTGAGACTCCCACTGAGTCTAACGAATCAGTCCCTCATGAGAATCAGCTCATACCTAGTAGACTTATTGAGATACGTCTTGATGGTCTTCCCGATCCATTACCCCCGATTAAAAGCACTTCCTATGTTCAAGATCTAGCCCCTGGAGCCTCTCTATCCGATCACATCCCACTTGGACTCGACTACCATGATTCAGTGACTCATACCCTTGGTTTAAGTCTTTCTAAAATTGTTTACGGGTTCAAACCTATACTGCCACTAGACCTTATGCCCATGTGTTCTAGGTATATAATTTTTGAGTCTGCATCATCATTTTCATCTCATATGCATGGGTTTCATAAAGGAATTGCACGACAAATTGAAAGGGCAACAACGATTACAAACTATATGACGATCTGAAATGAAAATTTTAAAGCTTTTGAGGTTGGTGACTCCGTGATGGTGCGGATTCATTCGGAACAGTTCCCGCAGGGAACAGTTAAGGAGCTGTATGCTAAGAGTGCTGGACCATTCAAAATGACTAAGAAATTCCAAGATAATGCTTATAAAATAGTTTTGCCAGCAGAATTCAACTTCAATCCCTCTTTTAACATAAAAGATTTAGTTGCATATGAAGATCCTGAATTCAACTCACCAAATCCACTCATACAGCAGCCTTGTGTGACCCCACCACGTGAGAACCTCAAATTACCCATAGCAGAAAAGGTGGACTCGACTCTAAGTGATGACATCATCTCCACAAGAGAAGGTGGACGATATAGGTACTTGATCAGGTGGAAAGAGAAGCCCGAGTTAGAGGATACATGGCTGGATCGTGATGAGCTGCAGCAGATTGACCCCGGCATATTGGAGATCCACGAGAGCACCATAAATGTTTACTCGATAGAGTCGAGTTTTCCTCTCACCCCGGGAGAATGATGAGGACATCAGAGCATGAATCGTATAACTGAGGCGTGGCCGACGATCAACAGCCACGATCGCGTCGATGTATTTTGAGTTATTTCATGTATTTGTTTTATTATGTTATTTGTCTTTTATTATTAGTTATGTTGTAATTGTTTTTTCGTTGTTATCCCTTACTTAAAGAGATGTTGTATGTATAAGCCCTAAGGGCATTATCGTCTTTCTTATTTTGAGTCCTTTTTGTACAAGGCTATTTATAGCCCTCATGTTGCTCTTCGCAAGTTAATGAATGATTATTTGAGAATTGTGTTTTCTTGTTGGAGTTCTTGAGAGATCGAAGAGAGATCCCTTGGAGAGGGAGATCGGCGCATTACCCACCAACCTTGGAGACGGCCGGGTTCGTGGTTTTAATTCTCAATCTTCCTTTCCCTTCCACTTTTCCCCTAGCCACCGGGCTTGATCACCCCGACACCCCTAGACCGCCGGCCATCCTAACTCCCACACCCTACCACCACCTCCCCACACAACTCCACCTCCACCTAGCCGCATGCCCTAGCCTCCTTACCCTTTCTTGAGTTTATTTCCTATTCTAGATTGACATAATTTAGATAAATTTTGAATTCAAATTCACCCTATTTGAAATTCAAAATCCTTCCTAGCTTATAAAATTAATTCCCCAATCACCTCCTAATCAAATTTGAATTAAATTTGATTGAATCCTTTTGCCATATGAGGAGTTCTCTAATTTGGAAAGTGCTTAATTCCTCTTCCAAATCCATAGTCGTCAGCCCCCCTTTTTGGGTTCTCCATTAGTGCTTGTAATTACAACCTTCCTAATTGGGTTAAATATTTTAGGTAACTCAATTAATTTACAAATTCAAATTCATTTGAATTTGAATTTGTTGCCTAAAATATCAATCCTAATTTAGTAAAGTTTCCAAATTTCAGTCCTTTTGATTTTAAAATTATTTGGGGATTAATTAAATCTTTCCTAATTTCATAATCCCAATTAAGAAGGCTTGAATTTATTCCCAAACCGTTCTCTCTCTTAGCCGCCCCCACCCTTACCTAAATACACCCAAATCCTTTCCAAACTAAAAGGATTCGTTGGGGAAATAATTGTTTGAATTCCCTCCATCCTTCTAACCAAAAATCTGAATCGAACCTCTCCAAATCTCTCACCTTGGCTGGCCACCCTCCTCTTGCCTTCTCCTACTTGAATTCTTGAGGGAAACTTCTTTCTCTCAAAGGATTTTTCAAGGCGAGCACAGGATCAATACATTCCACTCTTTGACGCTTGGGAGAGACCTCTTCTCCTCTAGTTGAACCTTCACAAGGAGCTACGACAAACTTCTTAAACACATCGCCTACTTGTTTCTGGGTTTTGATAAGGGGTGAACTTCTTCCCCTTTTAATTTACTTTTCTAATCCCCCAAATCTTGTAGGTGATGGAGATTCACAAGGAGCCGAGCTTCACCTTTGCTTAAGCTTAACAAACGTAGGATTTTGTCTCGCCGTTGCCAAAGCTTAGTAAACGTAGGATTGAGTGCACTTTATTTGTTTCTAATCTTATTGTTAGATTAGAGATTTCTGTTGAAGGCTATTCTATTTGCATGACTTGATTTTTCATGTTGTTTTGATAATCCAAGTGCTTAGTGTGCAACTTAGCCTAAACGGAAGTGACCACTCTTATGTTTTATTTGATCATTTTAATTTGGTAATAGTTATAATCTTAATTGCTCTTATCAAGAAATCGTGCAAGTTTTTACTTCATTCACTTAAAAGCATTTAGTCCTACATCACCCTTCCTAGTCTCTCTTCCTCAGCCAAAATAATACAGCAATAAATTTCTAAATGGCCCAAAAATTTTATTTTAGCAAAGGTCACTCCCTGATAATCATACATTTGTTGCCAATTAGAGAAATCATTTATTTGGCTAAGCCAATAAATATTTATAAATATTTATCAGGATCATCGATCCCATGATTTCGTGAGGGCTTAAGGTTAGGGCTTGGGATTGTGTGAGGTCTTCCAGAGTTGTTATTAAAAAATGTGGAAGGTTTGGAGTAGACTTAAGGGATCATTCAAGATAAGTGTCGACCAAGTGAAAGTCGAACTCAAAACTGAAAACCCATGATCTGACTTTAGGCTTTTGTTGTGGAAGTTTGAGGTAATTCTAGGGCTTAACACATGAAAACTTTATGTACATGTAGCTAAATATGATGCGAGAAGTTTCATAAATTTTGGAAGCCTTTTGACATTTTTTCAATATTTTAGAATAAGACTAGATCAAATAAGAACCCAATCTATCCAATAACTTTGGGTGAGAAGTTTGGCTTTGTAGGAGTTTAAGATTTGAAAAAAATTGGGAGAATTCCTATAGGTGGTAAGAGAATGTCTTTAGATGTTGGGCTTCTCATAATTTTACAAGAGATTTAAGAAGGTCTAGATGCTTATGGAATAAGACTAGGTCTTACTGAAGAGGCCTTTAGTTGACCACTTTAAGGTGAGGATAGGCTAGGGTTTTGTGGGAGAAAAACATATGCACAAAGATATAGGATAATGAGATCTAAGATTTCACAAAAAAAAAAAAAAAGATTTCACAAATAGAGATAAACTTATCACTCACTAAAGCAATAGGTTGAAGGAGGTCACGAAATCCCTTCAAACTAAAGCAGGCCACCAAGCCTCCATCTTCTTGGAATAAACTAAAATTTTCTTCAATCAATGAAAATCTATTCATTCATCATTACAGTAAATAAATAGTCCAATATAAACTCAAAAGCAAATAAGGAAACTAGAGAAAGGAGGAGATATGGGAGGTCGATCCCGTGTTTAAAAAGGATGATGAGTTCCCTCTGAAAGCCTTGGTCAGTCACAAGGTTTAAAATTGCCTAATTGGATATTGAGACATTTTTCGTTTGTGAGACGAGATGTAAGTCTCAAGGCGTTTTGAGGCATAAGCCTCAAAATCCAGAAATTGTGTAAAGTGAAAATAAAAGTTAAAAGTGATTTTTTATATAATATCCAAATATCATTATATTAAATGATGACATATTAATTTTTTATTGAACTATGAAATAACAAATTAACATATATATAAACAAAAAATTACACAAGACGGTAAGTAGCAAGTAATAATTTGCATGAAATAGAATTGAAACTAATTATTACAAGAGCAAAACAACATAAGAATTGCATAAAAGTATCATATAACATCAAATTTAACTCTAAATTTCTTCTTTCTCAATTTCTTAATCATCCACATTAAGTTCCTAAAAAAGCTAAAATAGTTGGTAACAACTCAGAAATCATCTACACTATCATCACTAAGGGGATCTTTATTTGAATAGCTGACATAATAGATTAGTCTCTTCCCTTCCTCATCCTGTAGAGTTTAATGCCTCCCAATCTACTTCTTACTTCTTTATTTCAGTCATCTTCCTTTTTCATAAATGTTTGCCATCAACATAAGGATGAGAATAATATTCCAAATTTTTAGAAGAGGAGGTGGTGGTAGTGTGCGACTTTCAAGTGATCCCCGAAAACCGCTATGACACTGCTAAAAAGGCAAAGGGGGCGGGTTGGAGGTCGAGGTAGTAGAGATTAAGTTGTTGCGGCTCAGGAGTGGATGAAGGCATTATTTGTTCAAGGCTTTAATTTATGATTTAGGTAAGTTATAATATATATATATATATATATATATTGAGGCATACTCCTCATGCCACTGAGGTGAGGCGGGCCTCATAAAAAAAGCTCAGGATGTAAGCCTCAAGGCATTTTTCACTGGAATTGCTGGGTTGGGCCTCAAAGAAAGTCTCATATTGCACAATTTTAAACAATGGTTGGCCATATAATGGTGGAATGATGTTTAATTATTCATTAAAAGCAATTAAATATCATCTCATAATAATGCATAATAATCCTCTCAAGCTTTGAAAATTTATACTCCAATGAAATTTTAAATTCTCCCACATAAGTTCATGAAATTAAAACACATATAGTCTTAGAAATTTAAATTACAATATATAAAGGTTCAAATCCTAACTAAATATTTCTAAATTATTGTCTTTATCATCCTCTTTATGAGTGGTCAAGATTTCATCTTGTTTTGACCTCTTGTGACTAATCTATATGCTTCTTGTGCTATATCAAAATTATTATTATGTTGCTGTGGAGAAAATTAAGAATAATTCTAGCAATGGGCAAGAAATAATGGGACTTTAACAAATGAGAAGGTAACATTACATAATTCTCATCCACAAGTGGATTGGTGAAGCAAACCAAAGGGTAAAGGAAGGTGAACATTAAAGTGCTGTTATTGTTAAAGGAATCTAAAAGGAAATCATTTGGAAATCTAGAGGTATTGATTCTTCTTCGTCTTATTGTATGTTTAATAACATCTACAAGCGCTTTTCTTCAAGTGGTACAGAGCTAGATCAAGATGGAGGAGGTTCTTGATTCAAGAAATAGTCAATGGCCAAGAATGGGATTAAAGTATTCACCAGTCTGAACCAATGTTTAAAATTGCATATTCGGCTATTGAGGCGTTTTTCATCCGTGAGGCGAGGCGTAAGCCTCAAGACGTTTTGAGGCGTAAGCCTCAAAATCAAAAGATTGCGTAAACATAAAATGATAAATTTTTTATATACTAATGAGTGAATAATATAAAACATAAAAAGCATAAGATATGAATTGAAATCAAAATATCCCAATAATAAGACAACATGAAATATAGTTCAACTCAAAATTCTATCTTTCCCAATTCCCAATATTCTTTTCATTAACATATAATTCCAATTTCCGAAAACAAATAGCAATGACATATCACATAAGAACTCATAAGTCATTAACACTGTCATCACTAAGGGGTTCTTCATTTGAATCATCATTATGATCTTTGTTTAAAATTGCGCAACAAGAGGCGCGCCTCTGCGCAATTTTACCCAAAAACGCCTCGAGGCTTACGCAATTTTCATCTTCGTAGAGGCGTACGCCTCACTGGGCTTGAGGCGCGCCTTAATTGCGCAATTATGGGTGAGGCGTACGCCTCACAAAACTGGTCCCACCTGCTTAAAATGAAGCATTTCCTTCCCTTCAACCCGTTTGGCTCCAGGTTTTCCCAAAAATTCCCTTCCTGTAGCCTCTGTTCACGAAACAGACGGGATCTCGCACGCACGGCCTCCCTTCCCGCCGCCTCTCCCGCCAGCGTCGCCTCTCTCCGACGATCTTGAAGTGTCCGTCCGCCCTCTAGGAGAAGTCCACAATCGATTTTAGGTATTTTTTTTAGTTTATGGTTAGATTTTCAAGTGAAAGAAAATCTAGGGTTTTTTATTTTTTGAATTTTTTTTTTGTGTTTTTGGATTTTGCATTAGGAAACATTGTTAGAGGCAAGGAAAAGGCGAATACGTCATTGCGGCGTGAACCATCTTGGAAATATAGTGTGCAAGTTGACGTAGGAGGCGGCGAAAAGACGTATGTATTTAAAATGCAATTTTTGTGAGAAAGTGGTGAAGGGAGGAGTAACCCGCATTAAGGAACACTTATCATGCTCTCATAAGAATGTAGCACCGTATGCAAAAGTGCCGTACAATGTGAATGATGAAATAATTGCTTACATGAAGAAAAGTACCACGGCAAAACACTTACAACAAGAGCAATTTAATGAAAGGATCGAACATGGTGCTTATTTCGGGAGCGAGAGTGGAAAGGGCTCTTCCACTATAAATAATAGAGGTTCACGGGGTCCTATGGATCAGTATATGACTAATCCAGGAGAGGATAGAGGACAAGCAGAGATGATGCCTGCGGCTGGTACCAGAGAGGGTCGACAACAGGTTTGCATGGATATTGACATTTTTTTTTTGAGAATGCCATACCATTTAATGTTGCGACATCGCCTGCCTACTTCAATATGCTGCGGTCTATAGGGTTGTATGGGAGAGGGTTGAAGGCACCATCCATGTTCGAGTTGCAAACATGGATTTTGAAGGAGCTGCAGAACAGAGAGCGGAGCATTGATGAGATTAAACGGACATGGATTGAGACTGGTGTTATCATTATGTCAGATGGATGGTCTGACATGAAGGCAGGAGCTTGATTAACATCCTTGTCAATAATCCATACGGCACGGTATTTTTACGATCAATTGAAGCTTTAGATGAGGTTAAAAATGCTTCATTTATTTTCAATTTACTAGATTGATTTATTAAGGAGATTGGGGAGCAATTGGTTGTGCAAGTGTTGACTGACAATGCTAGTGCATACAAAGCAGCTGGTCATATGTTGATGGAGAAGAGGACACACCTATATTGGACCCCCTGCACAGCACATTGTATCGATCTCATTTTGGAGGAACTTGGTAACTTACCTCAGCACAAGAGCGCTCTTTCTAGGGCGAAGAATATCACAAAGTTCATCTACAACCACTCATAGGTCTTAGCCTTGATGAGAAAGTTTTCAAAGAAGGAAATCATTCGCCCTGCAACCACTAGGTATGTTCTTACATTTGTGCACTGCAAATCATTATCAATTCCTAATGTATGTTCTTATATTTGTGCAATGCAAATCTACAGTTTTGCCACATCTTATTTGACACTACAGAGCCTGTTGGATGTGAGACAATCTCTGGAAGCAATGTTTACATCAACAGAATGGCTTAACTCTGCGTGGGGGAAGAAAAGTGCGGGGAAGGAAATAAGTAAAATAATTCTAAATGATAAATTTTGAGCAACTGTGACCTATGCCATAATGAGCACGAGACCCTTAGTGCAAGTTCTACGTTTAGTGGATGCCGAGAAGAAACCAGCCATGAGTTTTATTTATAATGCTATGGATGAGGCCAAGGAGTTGATTGCACACAATTTGGGAGGAGAGGAGGCAAGTTATATAGAGATTTGAGATATCATTGATGCTCGGTGGGAGGTGCAGTTACACCGTCATCTACATGTAGCAGCATATTATCTCAATCCTCAATTTCAATATTCAGAGAGGAAATCTTCAAACCCAGAGGTGAAGCTTGGTCTGTATCATTGCATGGAACGACTAATACCGAAACAGACAGATAGGGAGCTTGCAGATTTACAACTTGTTCTATTGCGGAATAAAGAGGATTTTTTTTGTCTGTATGCAGCAAAATCAATGATTGACAAACGATCTCCAGGTATAGTTATTTTGGTAAATGCAAGACACTTTATTAAGTTCTAATTATCATTTTTCTTCTTGAAAACAGTTGAATGGTGGATTCAATTTGGTGATTACACCCCTGAGTTACAGAGTTTTGCTGTAAGAGTTTTGGGCCTCACTTGTTCTTCTTCTAGGTGTGAGCGAAACTTGAGTACATATAGTCAAGTGCAAATAAAGAGAAGAAATCGGCTATCAACACTCAGAATGAACTCTCTTGTATATATTATGCACAACAAGAGGTTAAGAGATAGGAGGTTGAGAAATAACGGGTTGAAGGATGATGAGGACTCATTGGTGTGTGATGATGTATCATCTGATAATGAGTGGTTTATAGATGATGAGACAGATTTGTCATTATCAGACTTACAGCTAGAGGATCTAAGTGTGATGTCTTGAGGGGCGAAGCAGATCAAGTGGGCACATCCACTAGTACCACACCACACACATCTACTAGCTCTGCAGCACAACAATCAAGTAAAGGTATTCCACTTCTTATATGGTATTGAATTATATTTATATCAAGTGAGCAATTAACATGATAATGAACTAATGATCATTCTTACTGAACAGGGAAGAGAAAAGTGAGTCATATTGAAGATGATGATGATATGACATTTATAGATATATGGTATTGAATTATATTTATATCAAGTGAGCAATTAACATGATAATGATCTAATGATCATTCTTACTGAACAGGGAAGAGAAAAGTGAGTCATATTGAAGATGATGATGATATGACATTTATAGATATAATTAGAGAAGAGGATTCCCTTGAAGACCCATTTAGTGATGGGATATGATTGGATTTTATATGTTCCTTGTACTTTGGGAGTTCTTATAAACTATAATTTTGTGATTTTGTACTTTGGAACATGTTTTTATTGCATCTCTTTTCTTAATTTTCACTAATTCTACTTGTCATTTAGATGTTTTTATTGTATGATAGAATCTAGCTTTTATTTACCTGCTAAAACCCTTAAATTTTCATTTACGCAATTATGCGTCCGTGAGGCTTACGCCTCACACCGCCTCAAGGCTTACGCCTCGCCTCACAGACGTAAACCGCCTCGAGGCTTAATTACGCAATTTTAAACCTTGATTATGATGAACTGCTCTCTCCCATTCCTCCTCTCCTAAAGAGTCCAATGTCGGGCATTTACTTCAAGATTTATGTAAGTTTTAATATATATAGCGTGAGGCGTAAGCCTCATTCCAGTGAGGCGAGACGAGCCTCAACCAAGTTGAGGCGCAAGCCTCATAAAAAAAAACTCGAGGCGTAAACATCGAGGCATTTTTTACTAGAATTGCGCAAAGGCGAGCCTCATATTGCGCAATTTTAAACCATGGTCTGAACCTAAAGAGCCTAGGAAACTATTAAAGAAATATAAAGAAGAACATTTGGTTTGACAAAATATAGACTTAGCATATGGTTCACCACAAAGATATGGGCAAGCAAATATTATTTCTTATGCATGTGAGGTTGTTTTTTTATCTGGTGATGAACAAGCTCGTACAAGAAGCCATGAAATGTGCAATAAGAACTAAACAACAGCAAGCGATGAATAAAGAGATAGTCTCTCTTAAAAAGAGTTAACATTTCAGAGTTGACAGACAAGCAAAGAAATAAGAAGATTGTCAGTTACAAATGATTGTTAAGGAAGAATGATGGAATCCTTGAAAGAAAAGAGTCAAGATTCAAAGCTAAGCTTGTAACAATGAAGTCTACACAAGAAAATGATGTAGACTACGTAGACATTTTTTTCTCTCCATTGGTAAGGCATACTTCCATATGTGGTGTTCTTGCTACTGAATGTATAGTTAGACATTCTTGCGTTTTTGTTCAACAACTTTCTACGCAATTTTTCTTTTACCGTCAGGATTTCCTCCTCCAATAGAGTTGCATCCTTAGTGCACAGGTGCCTTCACCTTCAACCTCCAACGATTGAAATCTTCAGCTTCAATTAGTTATTGATAATTGTCTTAAGAATTTCATGATTCTTTGACTGCTCCGCCTCAATTTGTAATCTATGATTTGCACCATCATTTTTGCTTTGAGGCATAGTTCTTGAAACTAAATTTGCTTGCATCTCATATGCTTTGATGCCACAAATTGGTTTCATTAGCAAGATTACAGGACATGTTAGCATATTGTTGAATTGCCATTTTACCTTGCAATGTATACACTCCATTCATAAGAATACCTTTCATGATGTTTAGAGAACCTTTGCACACTGTTGACCTGCATGCTAGATCCAAAGGAAACAAAAAAAAAAGAAGCCATGAATCCAGTGCGCAAACCTCTTAAACCCTAAATTCCCAAATATCCAATCTTTCCATTCCAAATCCATGCTGCTACTATATGCCATATACCACGTATTTCTACGTATCTGATTGACGACTAGCCTTAATCGAAAGTTCTCTCTCGTGATCGGGAGGGGTAATTAACTATAGTGGCTTGCGCCTATAGGAAACCAGAACTCAGATTATAAAGTCCTCACAAAATGAGGGCGAAATCTCTGGGTAGTGTCTTATCTACAAACCCATCTGCCTTCCAAAATTTACCCCGGAATCTATCAGTTAAAACTCCCTCGCCGAATAAAAAGAAAAGCGGGCGGAGGCCGGGGCCAAATTTTCGGAGCCCACACACACATTTGGGCTTCCACCTTCGCATTTGAAATTGTATATGTGGTGATATAATTCACCAAGAAAAAATAGATTTCTTCTTACTTCAGGGACATAACTTGCACTTTTTAGCAATCTCTCGATGCCATTGTGAAGTTTGAGTCAAATGACCCTTTCACCTTAAACCTTGCAAGCCTTGTTTCCAAGGTACAATATGCCACCTTTCTTTTCATTAAGAGTCTTGAACCAATTCTGGTTTGGTCATATATTATAGGAGCATCCTAATCAAGGAACCACTTCTTGCTTGGATCAGAGTCCAAGATTGATATTAAGACATCGATGTTGTCATAGCCATCCTCCATAGTTGCAATATCTCCTTCTTCTAGAACCCTTTCTAGGTTTTTGCTCCTCTTCATGCATTGCTTCTTGAAATGAACTTCATGACAAAATGATTTTCTTCTCGCCTTTGACTTGGGATCTTGATTGGTTTTGTGTCATTAGAATAATGATATCAATTCTTATTTTGTTTGATACATTAGTCCATAATGTTGATGAATAAAAAGAAACTGAGGGGGGATTCAAACTCTCAGGAAATAAAAGTCTATATAGCCATTCCAATGCTACGCCTTGAACCACTCAATCATCTCTCCTACAAAATGTTGTTCTTGAACAAAACCCAAATAAATAATGAGTCATTCATCTTAATTGTAGTGCATATATAACCGCCTAATGGTTCTATAAAAAAAAATTATTTTCCAATTTCATATTTATCAATAACTTTTTTCATCAAACTTTGAACCTCACTTTTCATCTATCTCGCACAGTTAGCCCTTCTAGTGCACTATCATGATTAGATTCTATGTTTCTTTGAATCTATTTTGAATTAAGTGCAGCATTTACTTTTAACATAGCCAAAAGAATCTTTTTTGAATTGAGTGCAGACTTTCTTTTCTTTATCCATTTGCAATGCGCTCAACTTCTTTTTGATATACAAATGGTTTGCCTTAAAGTTTTTGAGATACAAGGATTCTAACATTCTCCAAATGTTGATGATTGTTCTTTCATCTGCCTCTTCTAGAAGAACTTCATCTCCACTACTTAGTAGAATTGCATTGAGAGCTTATTTGCTTTGACATGTTACCTAATTTGCCATTTAAACTTTATATGATGCTTAATAACCACCACAATACCTTACGAAATTGGAACATTTAGACTAAAAGGAGATAAATTCTTGATTGGTCCCTATTATATTTATTTGTTTCAACATATTGGGATATTACTCATGGCAAAAGCAACAAACAGAAATGTTCAAATGGGTTGACAAGAAAACATTGCTTTGCAAAGTTACCTAATTTCCCTTTTAAACTTTATATGATATATGATTCTTGGCAACTAGACAAAAATATTGCTTGGACAAGTTACCTAATTTACCATTTAAACTTTATATGATGCTTAATAACCACTACAATGCCTCATGAAATTGGAACATTGAGACTAAAAGGCAAGAAATACTTGATTGGCCCCTATTATATCTACTTGTTTCAATTGGGATATTACTCATGGCAAAAGCAACAAGCAGAAATGTTCAAATGGTCCTAGCAAAAATGAAAAGCATGTATTGCGATAAATTGGTTTGGAAAATGGCTCAAATTGACAGCATAGTTGAGCAGCCTTCAGCAAAGTCATAGAAATATTAGAATAACAACAATATGCAACCAAAATATAAATCCAAAAATAGAAGAATAACAACAACAACAACAACATCAAGCCTTTATCCCACTACGTGGGGTCGGCTACATGAATCCTTTTTCTCCATTGTGTCCTATTAAAAGCCAAATTCTCGTTTAAATCTAATAAAGAAAGGTCATTCCTAATATTTTCTAACCAAGTCTTTTTAGGTCTACCCCTACCTTTCTTAACACAAGTCAAATCTAATACCTCTACTCTCCTAACCGGGTCGTCGGAAGGCCGCCTTTTTATGTGACCAAACCATCTAAGGCGACTCTCTCTAATCTTATCTTCTACTGGAGCTACTCCAACCTTTTCACGTATATGCTCATTTCGTATCCTATCTCTAAGGGTAAAGCCACTCATCCATCTAAGCATCCTCATCTCTGCCACACTTAACTTAGTATTATGCTTCTCTTTTAATGGCCAACATTCGGCACCATAAAGTATTGCAGGCCTCACTACCATCTTATAGAATTTTCCCTTAAGTTTGAGGGGTACATTTCTATCACATAACAAGCCCGATGCATTCCGCCACTTCAACCATCCAACTTGAATTCTGCTGATAATATCCCCATCTATTACACCATCACTCTGAACAATAGATCCAAGATACCTAAAACGTGTACTCTTATTAATGACTTGATCGCCCAAAGTCACAATCCCCTCACTAGGACTATTACTGCTAAAATTACACTCCATATGTTCCGTTTTAGATCTACTCAAGCGAAAACCTTTAGACTCTAAGGTTGACCTCCATAATTCAAGTTTACCTTCAACTCCCTCTCTAGTCTTATCAACAAGAAGAATATCATCAGCAAAAAGCATACACCAAGGTACATCATCTTGCAAATGTCTAGTGAGAACATCCAAGAATAGAAGAATAAGAACGAAAAAATATAAAGAGTTCACAAGTCATACGGAAAAAAATTGCAGTGTGACAAAATATCAGAAAAACGTTCATAGGCAGAATTTGTTTTACTAGGTTCATAAACTTTACCAAGCTTTGTTCCAACAAGAACTATGGGAACACCAGGAGCATAGTGCTTTAGCTCTGGAATCCACTGGAGGACAACAAATTCATGATGCAGCACAACATATTGTCAGTACTAAAGATAGAGAGCAAATTGGAAAACTAAAGTAACGCATTACCTTCTTAGCAATATTTTCATAACTGGCCTTACTGATAAGAGAGAATGCTAAGAGGAAAACATCAGCACCACGATAGCTGAGTGGTCTTAATCTATTGTAATCCTCCTGGCCTGATCCATCAGTGTAAAGTAGTGTCAAGCAATGCTAAAATTAAAAGACAATCAAATAAAAAGAGAGAAAGATGACAAGTGTAAGATACCAAATAAAAAGTCAAAATTACCTGCGGTGTCCCACAAACCTAGGTTGACTGTGTTGCCGTCAACGACCACATTTGCACTGAAATTGTCAAAAACTGTTGGCACATAGTCCTGAAACAAAAAGTAAATGAAATAAAACATAACAATCTACATAACACTGCCACAGTTGCACCCAAATAGTAAGCCACAGCAAAACATGAATTTAATTCTCCTAAAACAAGCATTTGATAATTTGAAAACCATTAAGTCAGTTATAGGTTCCTTAGGGAGAAAATGGCAATCATGGATGCCTAACTTTTCATATCCACATAATCAGAAAAACTTTTAGGGGCTGTTTGGCTGCAAGTAGGATTTAGAAACGGTATGAGTCATCAAAATCAACTGCCTAATACCTATATTATAACCGGTAGGAATGTCACACTAGAAAATTTGAAAAAAAAAAATCACTGGTATAACTCCTATACTAATTTTAAATTTATAAAGGGAGGCATTAGCACTCCTTCGTGAGTCTAAAAGGTAGTTTGCTACTAGGGCAATAAAGATGAAGAGATTTCTTAAGGAAAAATTCTGCAATAAAGAAGCTCCAACACACGCCCAAAAGTTGATGAAGATGTGCCTATCTACAATGGTCAGCTAAATAGCACAACCAAAACACCTAAATGGCCTGTGTAACATAACATTGTGTTGAGCAAGTGGCTTATGGAGCCTTACCTCTATGAGAATATGTCGAACAATTTATTGAAGAACTTGTGGTATGATGTTGTGGATGCAACTGAATTGGCGTTTATGCACAAATTATATAGAAGCAATTGTTATAACAAGATCTAAAAAAATATGAAGCCCAATTTTAGAAGTTTATCCCAACTCTCAACTCGAAGCAGCTAGTGTTGAGATGAACAATTGCATATTCCAATCACAACAGATGAGAAGTGGGAGGACATCATGCAAGTACACTTCTGTTTTCATACTTTCCTCATTTGACAATTCAAAAAATGGTTTACTCCTACCTATGATGCACCGGCACTTCTCAATAAGATATGCAGCGTCTGACACATATCTGGCACGACACGCATTCGACATGCCTCTGATATATATCAGCCACGTTGAAAATGTGTCCGATTAAAAAATATTAAAAAGAAATTAAACACATATATCGGACACAATAGTCTTAAATATTTTAAGAAAAATTTTTAATATAATTTCTTATATTTCAATATTTTATTTATTAAAAAATAAAAATTTTATTTTTTATTTCCTCTCAGCAACCCCAAATCAATTGTCTACGCTCAATACCCCATTCCCCAAACATACATTTCCATTTCTACATGCAGATTGCAGCTAGGGTTTTACAACAACGCCCAATGTCGTCGCAACATCGATGTCCGATGCCTTCACAACATCAATGTTTCAAAAACCATCTGAAAATCTAAGTTTGACACTAGCAACTTCTACCCCCACAATCACACCCCCGCATTGTCTCGACATCCATCTTTAGCCAACATCATCTCAACATTGACGACCGATGTTGTCTCAACATCGACGCTCGATGCCCGACTCTTGATAGCATTATTGTCTTCCCGTCTCGACACTTGAAACACGACATCGACGTCTAACTCTCGACATCCTAATATTAATCATTTCAAGAACAAATCCTAGTTAAATAATTTAATATTTCTCAATTATTCTTAATATTCTAATTACTCAATTTTGATAAACTATTTTTAAGATATAAAAAATTATAATACCGTGTCTAACCAGTGTACATATAATATATTTTTAATAATTGACATATCTCATGTCTGTATAGTCTTATCCGTGTCACCGTGTCTGTGCCTATGCATCATAGACTCCTACTCAAACCCTAAGTTCAAACATGAAAAACCTAAATATGGCACATTTTCATAGAAAACCTTTTCATCAGTACAAAACTTTTGAATATTTATGCTAAAAATATAGCTATTGGTACAGCTTCTCGTTGCACTAAGAAGATAACTTCCACATACCTACCTAACAAATATGAAGTTGCAACTATTGATAATGACTTCATGTCAGCACATGGAGTTAACTTTGTTAATGACTTCAATTGGATAGATGCACAACTAGATGTTGACATGACTGGCGAGATAGAAATCTAGCCTTCTTTAGATCCCAAGGTTAGTTCCAAGAATCAAACAAGGATGCGATAGGAAGTGCTTGCAGAAATTTAGGAAAAGCCTCGGCTAAAATTTGATTTCAACAATTTCAGAAAACCAATGACAAGAAAACCAGGAATAGAACACACAAGAACATTTTTTTTATTGAAAGTTTTATAAAAAAATACAAGATACAAGTGGATCTTCAGTTGGAGAGGAAGATCCAGCTTTTCCAAATCTCTAATTATCGGCTAGAGCCCAAACACCCTAAGAACAATCTAATTTCAGCAAACAATACATACTCATAACCATAGGAAAATCACTTATTTAAAGCAAACAATAAGAAGCAAATACCCAAACAACCTTCCCCAAATTCCCTCATATTTTCTTAATTATTTCCCTTCCAAATCAGCCCCTAAATCTACCCTCCTCAATTAGAAAGTATTTCCTAATTAATCTCCTCCAAATTAGGCTCCAAATCTGCCCTCTTCAATTATGAAATATTACCTAATTAATCTGCCCTCTTCAACTAGAAAATACTTTCTAATTAATTGGCCCCCAAATTAGCCCTCAAATATGCTCTCTTCAATTAAGAAATATCTCCCAATTAATTCCCTTTGACTAAGAACTTTCCTAAACAACTCTCTCTTGATTAAGAAATTTCCTAGTTCCCTCCAAATCAAATCAGCCGATCCATCAATACTCCTCTCCCAAAGTGACACTTTGTCCTCAAGGTGGAACAAAGAAAACTGTTATTGACTACTAGCACTGGACTGAAAAATGGGCCGACACTGGGTCAAATGATCCCCGCCTCCAGCATCTCCCTAATCAATCTCTCGATCTCATCCTTCTGGATTTGAGGATAATTAGTAAAATTATTTCGTCAATTATGAAGAGTAATTCTTATGATGAGGTTACATATAAGGAGCCCAATGTTTGGCAGGACGTAAATCGATTATAAATACGTGGTTGATGTACTAGTACGTTACCCAATGTGGTCCTTACACTGCTTCAGACTACCATTTGAGGCATTTGTACAACTGAAGGGCCTATTAGCTAGTCAAGCGATCGATTAATACCAAAAACATTGTTGCGGCAAAATAATTAGGGATTTTTCTTAGAAGGGTTGCTTCCCATAATTATAGACAACTGCATGAGTTGTTCTAAGACTCCCTAAAAACCATCATTAGATGTTTTAATCTAGTATTGCAAGCAATTGTCTCATTATCAGAGGAGTTCATTAATTTTCCCCTAATCGAAACAAAGTGTCATCCCTTCATATGATCCAATGCACAATTTCATCTTTACTTTAAAAATGCAATTAGAACGATGTATGGTATGCATGTCCCTACAATTGTTGGTAGACGTTTACAAAATAGAGCATAAAAGAAAGAGATTTACTTCTCAAAATGTCATAGTGGCAATCTCATTTGATATACAATTTGTTTATTTCGCCTCTAGCTGGGAGGGGTCTACAACTGATATGAGGGTCCTACGATGGTCAGTGGAGGGATAGTTTATTATTTGTTTGACTCCTGCTACACCAATATTGATAAGTTCATTGCTCTCTTCAGAGGTTATTGAGACCATATGAGTGATTAACATGCAGGTACATCTTGAAGATGCTCAGTTAGGCAGTAGTTGTTTAATCATTAGCATGACAAATCTTGCAATATAATGAAGCAAACTTTTGGCATATGAAAAGAGAGATTTTAAGTGCTAACTCATAGGATGCAATTTTTGTTGATTGTGTAAGCAGAGGTCATGCTTGTTTGTGCACTATTACACAATTTTATTAGTTGCTACCACAAATATGATATATATTTAATATCTAAAACTAAAAAGCAAATCGCTGAGATCAGTGTGAAGATCCAAATATACATGCAACAATTGGGGAAAGAATTAAGGGGATATAGTGAGACATGTAATCACCACTAACTTGTGGGAAGCTCGGGTAAGAATTTAATTTCAATTAATAAAATTTTATTTCATTTTTAATAGGTAATCTACTAATGCATTTTTTTATCACAAACAATGAATCAACGAGCCACTCAACTTGATCAGCTCGCTCATATTACGGTAGCAAAAGCAACATATTGATATTTAATTGTATTTTGTTCTTATATGTCTCTTATTGTGTACAGCCTGTTTATGATTTAGTTATTAAATGCAATCATATAAATTGCCCTGATTTCAGCAAAACAAAGTCTGCTAGCATTTTGACTACCTATGGATGTTTTGTATTTAAAGACCACTGTGTTATCATGTGGGAAACATCTAAATATGTACTTCCAAAATAATGCTCAAAGTATTCAAGGTAAATTTCTATAATGCATGTGTATAATATTGCCCTACAACAAAATCATGTATGTTGCTACGTTTGCTTTTGGTTTAAATATACATCTTCATTGAATTGTTTAAATTTTATCTTATCATTTATAGCAAACATGTTCCTATATACTTCCATCAAAATTCTACAATTTGATCACTTTATTTAATCCTCTATCATTATCACAGTTGAAGTATATTGCCTCAAAATTCATGTACGTGTAGACATTAATTAATCGCATTAAATACTAGGAGTTACTAACTATCACGACAAATAATTTTCAAGATTTAATCAAGATTTTTTTTTTCTTAGAAGATGATATTCAACAAAGGTGGATGAGATATTTTGCTAAACTTTTTAATGAAGATTGTGAAGATACGGTTGACTTTAGTGACTTTAGCACCCTAAATGAAAATAAAGATTTTTAATTTTATCGGCATATTAGTAAAACCGAAGTTAGAGAGGCTTTAAAGAAAATGAAGTGTGTAAAAACTGTTGGACCTGATGATATTCCAATAGAGATGTGGAAATGCTTAGGAGATTAAAGAATTTCTTGGCTTACTAAACTTTTTAATACTGTTTTGAAGACTAAAAAGATGTTAGATCAGTGGAGATTGAGTGTATTAATTCCTATTTTTAAGAATAAAGATGATGCACATGAGTGTGCGAATTATAGAGAAATTAAATTAATGTGTCATACTTTAAGACTTTGGTAGCGAGTTATGGAGCGTAAGTTGCGGCGTGATACTAATGTTTCTCAAAATCAATTTGGATTCATGTCGGGTAGGTCTACTACGGAAGCCATACATTTATTGAGAGGTTTGATGGAGAAATATAGAGAGAATAAGGAGGATCTATATATGATATTTATTGATTTAGAGAAAGCATATGATAAAGTTCCAAGAGAAGTGCTATGGAGAGTTCTTGAAAAGAAAGGAGTTAATAACGCTTATATTCAAATCATTAAAGATATGTATGCAAGAGCTATTACTTGTGTTCAAACACAAGGTGGTTTGACCAAGTATTTTCCTATTTCGGTTGGATTACATCAAGGATCAACCTTAAGTCCATATCTTTTTGCTTTAGTCATGGATGTTCTCACTAGACATTTGCAAGAGGATGTACCTTGGTGTTTGCTTTTTGTTGATGATATTCTTCTTGTCGATAAGACTAGAGAGGGAGTTGAAGGTAAACTTGAATTATGGAGGTCAACCTTAGAATCTAAAGGTTTTCGCTTGAGTAGATCTAAAACTGATTATATGGAGTGTAATTTTAGTAGCAATAGACCTATTGAGGGGATGGTGACTTTGGGCGATCAAGTCATAAGAGTACATGTTTTAGATATATTGGATATATTGTTCAGAGTGATTGTGAAATAGATGGGGGTATTATCAGCAGAGTTCAAGTTGGATGGTTGAAGTGGAGGAATGCTTTGGGCTTATTGTGCGATAGAAAAGTCCCCCACAAACTAAGGGAAAATTCTATAAGATGGTGGTGAAGAAAATATTAGAAATGATCTTTCTTTATTAGATTTAAATGAGAATTTGACTTTTAACATGACACGATGGTGAAAAAGGATTCATGTAGCCGACCCCACGTAGTGGGACAAAGGCTTGATGTTGTTGTTGTAATCAAGATTTACTAAATCCTTCTTGAGTCAAATCCTACTTGCAGCCAAATAACCCCTTAGCAAATCTAGGATTTACCATGAAACGAAGTAAAAGTGAGACATTCAAACCCTAAGGGCCTGTTTGGCAATAAGTAGGATTTAATTTTATTTGGATTTACTAAATCCTTTAAATCTGAATTTAGTAAATAGTGACATGTTAAATCCTAAAAACTGTTTAGCAATATAGTTGTTAAATCCAGATAAATCCTGTGAGACCGTTTAGCAATGTAATCTAGGATTTAAGGTGGCTAGTTCATTTAAAAATTAAATTTAATGTATTTTAAATTTAATTTACATGTTAAGTCCAAATAAGTATTAATATCAATTTTAATTACCGTGAATGGAATAATTATATATTTAATTATATTTATAATTTATAAATAATTAGTTAACTATTTTTTAATAACTAATTATTTAACTAATTACTTAAGTGTTATTTAGTTAGATTTAATTATAAATTATACTATTAATTATCTCATTAATCACTTAAGTATCCTACTACTCATTAATTATTTAATTATTATTTACATCGATAACTATATAATTAATAATTTTTATTTCAAATAATATTAATTAAGCTAATTATACTATTAATGATTTAATTAAGACAAATCAGATAATAAATTTATGCATTAATTATACTACTAACTATTTAATTAATTTACTTAATTATTAATATTTTAAATTATATTTATTAAGTTAAATTAGATTATTTTTTTTCAATATATTTAAGGATTCTAGGGTTTGCTTTTTCATCTTTTCTATTTCGTCGTTGTTGTTTGACTTTATTGCTTCGTGTGAGGTAGAGTTTTGCACGAGTCACTTCTTCTACTCATTTGTTGTTGTTCGACTTCGCTCCTTCAACGACATTCCCTTCCTGTTGAATCAGAAGTCACGACATTTTAATTAAAAGCAACTATGAGAGCCCGCTCGTCATAAAGTTAACTATATTTCTCCTTTTCGTGAGCTTCTTTAGCCAAATCCCGTAAATCCACGAAATTTCAGGATTTACAAAATCCGGGATTACGGTCCAAAGGGGGAAACAGAGGATTTAATCCGCTGTGAGATTTAAGCTTCATTTTGACAGCTTTCTTACTGCTTTCTAAAGCAACTTTTAGGAAAAAAAAATAAACTATAAATTTTGTACTAAAAAGTTACTTTAAAAAACAGTGAAAAAGCTCTCCCAAATGAAGCCTTAGTGGGTGGGTCAAAGCCCATCTGGCAGGATTTGGCATAAATCCTGCTCAAATGCAGCATAAATCCTTTTAAATCCTGCATCCAAACAGCCCCAAAGGATTTATTTCCGCCTTTTTCGCTATTTGGCAGGATTTTTCATAAATCCCACCAAAATCCTGCTTAAAAGTCGCAACCAAAAATCCTCTTAATTTATACAGATTAACGGCATATGGGAAAAAAAGGAAGGAGTTTCCTCTGAAATCCCAAAAAAAATTGTAGAACATAACGAGCTAACATAACAAACGTCATGGATAAGAATTTACTTAGAAGAACACATTAAACAGAATGAGGGACGAACAAAACATCTCCCACCTTCAAAATTTAAACTTCCACGCAGAAATTTTTTTTTGATCCGTGATAACTTACGGTGGGAAACGTGTTACTTGTATAAGATATGAGCATGCAGGTCTTGCCGACCGCGCCATCCCCAACCGTCACGCACTTAATAAACCTTGATGCGCTCATCTCCTCGAGAGATCTCTTTCCCTCGTTCCCGTATCAATCTCAAGCGAAGCCGCCCCTTCTTCTTCTTCGCCTATCTGCTGGCCGGCAGCCGGCGTCGCCTCTCTTGCTCGTCCTCTTCAACTACGCTGCCGAGGACACAAAGACCACAACCCGCATTCCCCAGCCAGACCTGAAACACCCGTCAAATGACAGAAAAACAGAAGCGGAGAGGAAAGACCAGAGAGGCCGAGGCTGGGAGAAAGTCCAGACCTAGGAGAAATTATTTTGTGCTGAGTCCGGACGGAAGAACTGTCATCTGAGTATCAAGAGGAAGAAGAGATCTGCGAGACGGAAATCTCTTTCCCGGCTCTTTGTTTCTGTGATTTACTTCTTTTTTTCGATAAAAAATGGATTTTTCTTGTCAATTTGGGTGTTGGGGTGCAGAGATGGAGCATTTGAATCCAATAAATAAATAAGTCGCTAATTTTTTTCTTTTGAAAATAAATATAAACCTAAAATGGTAAAGATCTCCTATTATAATTTGGTATAAAAATAAAACTAAAAAATTGAAAAAAAAAATGTTTGATTAAAATATAAAATAATATAATTTATTTTATGACTAACAAAATAAATTAAATATTATTTTAATTATAAAAATAACTATTTAATATTATTATACAATTAGCTTAAATTTTATCAAATATTTTATTCATGTAATGATTTACTTTATATATTGAACATAAGTTTATATTAGGAGCTCCAACCTCATTTATTTAAAACTTTTGGCTTTATATTCATTATAATATATGCAAGTGGTCAAACATCTCAATTATATAATTTTTAAAAAAATATGCTTGAAAGTTTATTTAGTATGAAATTATAACAAATGACAGATAACATTTGGTATTCATGGACTTTATTATTATTATTCAAAGTCATTCGAAATGAGTTAAAATTTGAATGGCTTCAAAATTGATTTGAACCTCATTCAAAGCTTAGTGTGGTTCTCACAAAGCTACTTGGCATTGATAGGATTAGTGATGTGAAAGAGAAAATGGGTTTATGATGATGCTCATTTGGTGCATGTATCATGTGTGAAGAAGAAAGGAACTGAGTATAAATATTAGAAAAAAATTACAAAAATTTGCAAATATTAAATATAAAAATTAATATATTATTACCCCAAAGTGTAAAAAATTACACAAAAAAACTATGAAATTTATGTACAAATCAACTCATCTTCTCTAGATCCATAAACACTCCTCAAATGAACTTCTTCCAACTTTATTATCAAAGTGATATTTATATTCATGGTAGTGTTGAGCCCTATCTCATGACAAATGAACAATATCATCGACATGAACTTAGTTGGGCATAGTTGCCGTAGAAAGAATACAACGTGCCTATAGAAGAATTAAAAGAAGCATCTTGGAAATGAGAATTGGAGAAGCATGTCACATACGCATTCATTGAAGATGGAAGAGGAGCTCCATAAACCAAATCTTATTGAACGGAAGATGGCAAGAATGCATTTTTTGGCAACCCAAAAGCCTTCTTTACATTCCTAAAAAATCTTCATCACGAACTTCTCTTTTTCATCAGATGTTTTCGATCTCATCAATTCCTTCCGCCAAAGACTGTCATCATAAACTTCTCTTCTCCTAAACACACCACTTATCCCATATTCCCTCAACAAGCTCAATGAGAACAATGAACTACACCAAGTTTCTAGCTTTAGTTCAAACAAAGGATCAAATAAAGGTTTGAACATGTTTGAATTTTAAAATGTTTTGAATTACTTATGATTCTAATCAGCAGTTCATGAATACAAGAGATTATCTTTTATTTGGAGTAATTTTATCTAGAATGAACTGATGGGCATATTTATCTAAATAAACATATGGTAGAGCTATTTTTCCAATGACATGTTTTAAGAGGCATATAATGCCAATTTTTCCATTAGTTTTCAAAATAAACAACCTCCCACCTACTATTAGGTGTGAACCTTAGCTTGGGTTTGTATGATGGTTTAATTAGGTTTATAATGTTTCTATAAGATGTTAGGAATGATGTATTGTAATTGGAAGGAGTAAAGGAGAACTGGTGTAAGAGGCCCAAGAAATGGGGGTTGATCAAGTGGTATGGTGTTTATTTGGCTCATAATTCCACATTGGAGGAAATTAATTTAGTACATTGAAAGTGAATAACTCTAGGGGATAAAATGAGATGTCCCCATATCTAATTGGAAAGAATTATATTTTTTAAATCTTCTACTTATAAGTCAGAACCACTAATCATATATTTCTAAAAATAAAGAAGCAAAAATATCATTTTATTTCATATAAACATTTATATATATATATATATATATATAACACCCAAAAAATCATATACAATAGCCATAAATTCTATCATAGCAGACTACCTCAAATCATTTATGACTACAAAATAAATAAAATATAAAATATAAAAGAAGTATCTATCACTAGGAATATGATCAGCTTCACCTCACCATATCCCTACCCTTCTCTGAAATCATGTAAAATTACATATAATGTGCTAACAACCAAATAGTCACTAAAATTTTCTACTATACTCAATGTAAGAGAAGCAAAACAATATCCATGTAATCATTCACATCATAGCAGCATAACATATCTATCAATTCATGTGAATAGGAACAATGGTGATCAGTGCGAACAATATTAATTAATATGAATCATACTCATGCGATCGATTAGTAATTTTTGATTCAATCATATTTCAGTGTGTCATAAAAATGTTACAAGAAGACTAGCATATGAATCAAAGAATCAATGTAATTTTATCATGATTGTATTCATTATTACTGTAATTTAGCACCATGAATGTCATATCTATATTAGTATATCTATTGTTATACATGTCATGTCATGTTAGTACAAATGTATCACAAATCATATATGTATCTTATATTAATGCTATTAAGTATATTATCATGTATCAATAGTATATGTCATATAGTGGTGTCTTGTATCATATATCATATTATGTATCATGTTATAATATCAAGTGCAACATGTAATGTGTTTATATATTTGACACATGTAAAGTCAATGGATCATCAACCCATTATGACATGACCAGATTCAAAGTAATCCATTAAATTTTTGAATTTGATTCTTTCATATGTGTCTTAGAATGTTTTGGGTGCATGTGATCTGAAATGGATACTATGGTCTGTTTGCATGTTTAAAAAAGTCTGATTTTTTCCCTTGGGCGTTGTGCCGTTGAGGATGGTGGAGTTTCAACGTCAATGCTCTTAGAAAAAATTGGAAAATAATTCAGTATGATGGCGCTGTAAGTGGCACACTGTGTTGTGGACTCTTTGAGGGAGATCTGTGGAGAGGGGAAGGGCACCGCAACTCTAGGTTGCAGTTTAATATCTAAAATATCTAAACCCATTATTTCATTCAATTCATTTCATTTGGGCTACCTGGTTGTGTGTGTGTGTGTGTGTGTGTGTGTGAGAGAGAGAGAGAGAGAGAGAGAGAGAGAGAGAGAGAGAAAGAGTGTGTGTGTGTGTGTGTGTGTGAGAGAGAGAGAGAGAGAGAGAGAGAGAGAGAGAAAGATGATATTTTGAGCCACTTCAACTCTGACACCTCAATTCTAAAAGTTATCCAACTTAAGGTAGCTTTAAAATATAAATATATGGTGTTTGATTTGAGATAACTTTAAACTGGAAAACTTTCACTATATAACTTCTAGTATGCACAGTGAACATAATTCTAAACATTTAGATATTTTTTTATAAAATTTCTGCCATATATTTTTGAAATGCTATTTTCCTAAGACTATAGAAAAATATTCAAGCACCAAAATATAGCATTGTAGAATAATTGAACTTATGAAATATAATTTTGCACAATCACTGATAATTTGGAAGAATTTTGAGTAAGTGAAAATTTACTACATTGCACTAGGTTCAATTGCTAAAATGTTGCCCGAAGAGAAAATCCCTAAAATTATATAAACTGCCCAATTTATTTTTAACAGCTTAATTGTAATGTTATATGGCATAATTTATATTCAATTCAATATACTACACTTGGAATATTATAACCTGCATAGTTATCTCCAACACCTTATGTTATTTAGATCTATTGTAAGTTTGCTATTAAGCTTTGAATAACTATTTTATTTTCTGTTATTGGTTTTAAAATTATTAAGAAATAATTTGGGTAATACAATCTGCTAAGCCATGTAGCTCGTTTTGTATTCAACATTTAATTTTCAGGTCAGGGTATAGGTAAAAGGTCGGTTAAGTATATGAGGATGTTTTTTCTACTTTGGTTATAGGTACATTTTATGTTTTTTTTTTTAGATTTTTTTAATAGTCCTAGTATTTCAGTATTTCCAGCCCTATCTTTATCTATTGTTGGGGACTGTGATAGTAATAATTTGTAATATATACTTTTATGGATAAATAGAAAGAAATATTTTTTTGTGAATGAATATATTTATGTATAGTAGAAAAAATTGGAAGCTATGGTGTTTGTTATTCGAAAAAATTTTGATATTTCTCCAAATAAAAAATCTTGTATGTGTAATTTCATCTCTATTATGCCACTATCTAATACAATGTGACATGTATTTTGGGGTCATATTAGGTTGGGTTGTGACAACTCTTTTGATATTAGAGCATATTTTAGAGAAATAAATTATACATAGAGCTATAATAATTGATTTGTAGTTATTTTAAAAAGTTTTGGATAATATCATTCACTCTTTTTTATTTTTTTATTCATGAATTTTTATCAGTTGATGTGTTTGTGCTCTGAGTTATGATTGATTAGCCCATGCGTGACATGAATGACGGGCAGAGTGCAAGCTAGAGTGCACAAATAGTCAGTATAACTCCTATTGTTGATTTTATATGATGTCATAATTTATTAGGTTAGTATCACAATTAATAAGCGAGGCCTAGAATAGGAGTTCTTCAAGTATGACTAGGGATGTGGATCGATATCTGTAGATATTTTTTTTAAGTTGAAGCCTCTAAGATTCAAGGGTATTATTGAGCTTATGGTTACAGATGATTGGTTGATAAGGTAAGAGAAGACCATTGTGAAAGTACGTTAGGGATGTTAAGCCCTTATGAACTAGCCCGAGGCTAACTAAGAGGGGGGGGGGGGGGGAATTTTTTTTTTATGGGGGGGGGGGTGAATTTGTATTTTAAAATTTTCTCAAACAAAATCACAGTCACAACCAAACAATCAATAAAAATAAAGTGCGAAAATTAAATGTGAAAAATACAATAAGAAATAACACACCACACTATAGGAAATTCATCAATTATCGGCGGCCTGGACCAGCGGTTGTCTAGCCGCAGGTATTCACGGCAATTTATCCGGTGGTTCGACCGCCGGTTAATACCGGCGGCCTAACCGGCCGTTATGCAAGCTTATGCCGCCGAAAATAGTGGCGATCACAAAACCGCCAGGTAAACTGCCGGCCTTAAAAGGTACCGGCGGTCGAACGACGGTATTTGTACCGGCGGTCTAAAGATGATATTTGTACCAGAAATCGGATGGCCGGGAAGTCTCCGGTAAAAACACCGGTGATAGCGGCGGTGTATGCCGTCGGAACGCCGTCGGTGAAATAAAATGCCGGAAAAATGCCGCCAGCAACAGTTTTCAGGGCCATTTTTTGGGCGATGTGACAACCGTTGAAAAGCTATCAATTTTATTCAGAACTACCGAAAAATAAGAGTAAACCACAGCAAAATTGCCGGTAATGAGTAAATTTCCTGTAGTGCCAAATTTTAAGGTAGTTCGGTCAACTTGACCTACGTCCACTCCTTGGATCCTCTCCTTAGGGTATTGCACTAAACTCAATGTCTCTCCTTTTGCTCCCACAAGTAAAACAGAGAAGCCCGTACAAAAACTCATTTCCATCGAGCCCGATGAGGCAGAAATCCTGACTCCTTTTGCTTTCTCCTGAAGCAAGAAGAGAACCTGACTCCTTTTGTTCCTCCTGAAGCAAGCAGAGAACCTCGATCAATTGTTGAAGTAAACTTCTCTAGAACCTCCAAGGAATCAAGGATGATGACTGGAGAAGACAACGCAGATCCTTGCTTGGAGTAACCTTTGTGAAGCCCTCATAAGATCCTCTCTCTCCCTTTATTTCCACTACAGGAAAATCACCCATTTCCGGCGGTAATAAGTGATTTTCCTGTAGTGTTCCCTCTCCTCTTAGCTCTCTCAGGTCATGACAACTACAAAATATCTATTCTTGTGTGAACAAGATATCTTATATAGAAGGGATTCAAATTTTCCCTATTTTGCAATTAATCATCGAATATCGTACGATCAATACAAATTAAACTCAATCAGCCAAGACAATCTAGAGGAGGCTGGATGATTAAAGGATTTTTTGTTCTGATCATCCAGGACAATTCTAAATCATTCTATACGATTAGTTCAAAAATGTTGAGTATCGTCTAGACCAACACTCTGTTTAGCTAGACTTCACCTGTCTGAATGGTGAAAAAATAATGTATCGTCCAGGACGATTAGTTCAAAACATTGAATATCATCCAGACAGTCGCTCTGTTTGGCCAGACTTTATATGTTCGGGCGATAGAAAAAATAATTGATCGTGTAAGATGATTTGGGATCATTCTGGATGATTAGTTCAAATCAATACATATCGTCCAGAACATCATTCTGGTCGTCAAACAAGAAACTAAGGTTTATTTAAGTGACCATCCCGGATGATCCTGTAATTGTTAAGGATGATATGTTCGATCAATCAAACCTTAATTGCTTTCCTTAATCATCCAACTAATTTGGCATAATTATAATGCATCATCCAGGATGATGTCATGAATGATGTCCAAAAATAAAAACATGTCTAAAAGTGTTGGCATATAATTTTTTTTTGATTTGAGCCTATTGTCCAAGATGATACTAATATCGTCTTGGAAGATTCGCTTAATTTCTTCCGCCTTAACCAGGATGCCCTAGTTAAGTTTTTTATTTTTAACTGATCATCCAGGATAATTTGGGATCATCCCAGACGATATGATAAAAAATAGAGAACTCTAAAAATAGACAAAATTTTTCTAGAGTGTGTGTGTGTGTGTAAGCTTACTTAGCATCAGGACCCAATTTGTTATAATTGACTTAAGAAAAGTTAAAAACACTTAATAACACTTACAAACCTACTCAGTCCTAATCTACCCAATCTTGAGCTGGCTTGATTTGCAATTTGATCTTGTAGACCTAAAACATTAGTAGGCAAGATAGTCGTAGAAAAATAGAAGTGTCAGAAATGTTTGATATCATCAAAATTATAATCTTTGAATCTATATTCACAACACTTTGATGGTATGTAGTGTCTTCCTAAGAGGAGAGAACCTATGGCTATATTTTGTTAGATGGTGAGGTTGAGTACTATTGGTTGGGCCAATATTAGCAGAAATTTTATGGGAAACTAAAATTTTTGATTAGTTGAGAGAAATTTACTCATGTATTTAGAGGTTGCTTTATACCTTTGTCCTCCTAACAGTAGATGCATGAGACATTTCTGAGAAAAGTTCAGGGGAGCAAGACTATGATGTATTATGAGGCAAAGTTTACTGCTTTGGATATGTATGCTTCACAGTTGGTTAGCACTTTTGGAGAGAAGTGTTGTCATTCGCTAAGAAGTTTAAGAGATGTGTTGCAACTCGAGCTCACGAGTTTATATTTTTTATGATAACAAATATTGTAGCTCACATCCTTATGTCTAATTATATTTGTAATATATAGTTATTTATTTATGTACTAACATTTCATGAATGTAATGCACCATCCAATGAATATTTAAGGCTCAAGATTGGGTAGAATAGGTTATACTGTAAATATTTTTATAATATTTATTAATATATTTTTAATTTCTTGAGTCAAGTCTTGTAAGGGTGTATGTTAGCTTGGTGATCATGCATATACACACTCAGGGGGAGTGAGATTGAGTCAAAACTAGAAGTTCAATTTTTGAACTAATCATATTGTATGATTTATATTATGTTGTACGATCAGCTCTTCTAACGAATTGCACTATATGACATAGATCATCCAGGACGATCAGTTTTGATCATAAAAAAGCCGTCAATCATAATTTAGGCAATATTTTGAATTTTATATTTTATTCTAATCGTCCAGGATGATATTCATCATACTAGACAATCTATAAAAATCATGCCTAAATTTACATGTGATTAGTCAATTGAATCTACTTAATTTGGATATTCTAATCGTACTATACGAATTAGATCATACTGGACGATCAATAGAGACGATTTTGTTCATCCCATGTTTCGTCATGGACAAACTATATTTTAGTGGAACTAATCATCCTAGATGATATTACTATCATATTAAATGATCTATTTAAATATTTGAACTGATCGTATAGGACAATACTGGTTGTATTGGCTGAAAGGGCTATTTTGTACTAATCGTATAAGATGATCTATCGATCGTACTATATGATCTTTAATGGAAAAATTGAATATATAGGTCTTTTGAAAGCCCTCTATTTAAGCTTTCTCAAGGCACTTAGTAAGTATCTTTGGCAGCCATTGTGTCTTCGTTCTTCTAGAGAAAACTTGAAAGGGTGAGAGGAAAAGGTGGAGTTTGAGAGGGAGAAGTGTTGCAGATCTATTTTCATAGATTAGAATTTTGATGATAGCAAACATTCATGATTTTTTACGACTTCCTTGCCTACTAACTTTTCAGGTCCACAAGATCGAGTGCAACTCAAGCCAGCTCAAGATTGGATAGATTAAGTCTGAGTTAGTTTGTATTTTTTTCTCTTTCTTGAGTCTATTGTAAATAATATGGTTCATGATGCTAAGTAACCTTGCACACACATACCTTGGGAAAATTTCTGACTGTTTCCTAGAATTTGCTGTTTTTGGTAACATTGCCCAGGACGATATTTATATCATCCTGGACGATCGATTCAAAAATAGAAATCCTAATTAGGGCATCCTTATTAAGGCAGTCGTCATTAAGCACATTATCCTGAATGATTTTGTATCGGCCACCCGATCTAGCATAATTTTTCCTAAATTAATCTAGTATTTAAGGAAAGCAATTAATGTTGATTGCACGATCACATCGGTCGGGCCGATCGCAGGATCGGCCGGGATGATATGACTAAAAATTATCTAATCATCCCAAACCGACCGGACTGTTTGAGTGAAATTTACGCTAATCAGCCAGTCTGATATTCATATCGGCCTGGACGATAATGTCAATTTTGCAAATCTATTTAAAGACCTCTTTCTTTCTCATGAAGAGTGTCCTTGACAACAATTGTAGCTTCATTCTTTTGGAGGGAACTTGAAGAGAGAGCTTGAAAGGGAGAGAGAAAAGGGTCGAGTTTGAGAGAGGGAGAAGATCCTTAGAGGGGTTTTCAAGGGAGTGTGGTGGGGGATTCCACACGGTTGCTCCGTTGAGCTTGCACCTTAGTAGCATCAGATTCAAGGCTTATCTTGAGGGATGTTATGGGAAGAAGAAGATATCTTTAGTGTCAAATGACCCGGCTACTCCACCGCACCGGAGAAGGTAGAAGTGATTTTGTAAGGGCTTCTCCACCTAGCTGTGGGAGCTAAAAGAGAGACACTGAGTTTAGTGCAATACTCGAAGGGTGCCTCTTAGGAGTGGACGTAGTCAAGGTTTGACCGAACCACTATAAATCTTGTGTGTTCTTTCCTTTATTATTTCAGCATTTATTTTCCATAGTTTGATTTTCTTTGTGGTGAATCTTGATTTATGTTTTGATTGCTGGAAGATTTTATTTAAAATACTAATTCACCCCTTTTGGTTAGCCTTGGGACTAGTTCATAAGGGCCTAAAATCCCTAGCAAACTTTTAAGTGGTATCAGAGCAGATTTCATAAAAACTAAGTTTTAAAACTTTTTGAATTTTGATCCATGACAAATTTTTATAATCATAATATTGCGAAAGGTTTTTCAATCACCATACCACCTTTGTTTGAAAATATTACTTTTGATTTTTTGGAAAATTTGCATGTCTACTTTCCTACAATCAATTGATTTTTGAATGTGACAAATGATTTTAATTGGTTATTCTGTACCGTCACGTACTATAGATGGAATTAAAACTAAGATTTCTTTTAATCAATAGAGTAAAGAAGAACAAATCAATGCTAAATTGAATGCAAAATCATTAAACTATTTATTTTGTTCTTTAAATTCTGAAGACTTTATATTTGTTTATACGTGCATTACTGGTAAGGAAATTTGGGAAAAATTACACACCATATCTGAAGGCACTAGTGGAATCAAGCAATCCAAGTTAACTATTTTAATGCATGATTATGAACTATTTTGCATGAAATCTTATGAGATGATCTTAGACATATATATTAGATTTATTCAAATTGAGACATCATTACATGCTTTAGGTAAAGAGTTTTTCAAACTTTGAAAAAGTTAATAAAATTCTACGTTGTCTACTTGATAAGTTTGATGCTCAAGTTGTTGCTATTTATGAATCAAAAAATTTAAATGAATATTCTATTGATAATTTGATTGGCTCACTCATTGCCTATAAGAAGAGTTTGGGTCAAAGACTTTTTGATGCAGGTGAAATGATAGTGCTAAAAGCTAAAGACACAGAGAAAAGTGACTTAGTTGGTGAGAAAAATGATGACTTAACAAGCAAATTGGAAAGCTCACTAAAATATAAGCATCAACAAAAGTGGAAAAAAGATAAAAATGGTAAGAATGTTACGATTTCTTCTGATGTTATTTGCTTTGGATGTAGGAAACCTGGACATATGAAAAATCAGTGCCCAATTTTGAGAATTATTCCTACAAAAGAAAAGGGTAAAGCTAAGCAAATTATAAAAATGGCTAATAATGAAAAGCAAAAAATCTCTTAGGCAGACCTAGCTTCTGAATCATCAGACCAGGAGCAAGATGATGTTTAAACCATTATTTGTGTGCTTTATTTTCTGTGTTTGCATGTTTTATTCATTTTTATGTATTTTCTACTTTTTTTTTTTACTTTTTCTTTCTTTTATTTTTCATTAAAAATTTTAATTTTGTTTTTACTTTTTCTTTTTATGTAGTATTTTATATTTAAAAAAAATTGAAAATAAAAAATCTACCTCCTGTTCTACTTAAATTCTATGTAAATTGTGGTTGACTTCTCCAAAAAAAAAGTCAAAGGAGGAAACTCATGATTTTGACTCTCAATCTCTATTTTCTAAAAGAGGTTATTCTACTTTTGATTAAAAATCTTCATCATATTTTAAATTAGATTTTAAAACTGAATTTTTTCATCTCCCTATATTTTATCTATCGCATAAGAATCTTTTGCAATTTGTTGAAATCTACCTCATTATTTTCTTAATAAAAAAAATAGTTCGTTATGTCAATAGAATGGGTTTACTTTTGTTTTTAAAATTTTAGAAAGGTAGCATATTAAAAAAAATGCTAATGATGCCAAATCAAAAAAAGTAGCCAATTACGCCAAATCAAAAGATGTGCAATGACCTCAAATTAAGAAAGATACACAAAGTGTATCAAAAAGTAAAAGATGTGAGAAGTACGCCAAAAACTAACAAGAGGCATAAAATGAGCAAATAAAGAGTATGCTTACTTTTTCTGTATTGCTTAAAGCTTAAGATAACCCTTGATATTTTTGATACTTCATCTTGAAAATCATGATTCTTGATTCACTTTAGCATTAATTTTTTATTAGATTTATTTTATGATAGGAGTTTTGAAAAATTAGTGTTTTTTTTTCTAATTTATTTTTTTATTTATATATTGGATTAAAAATTTTTTGAGCCTTTAAATAAACTTGAGTTTGGATTATCAATTTTTAAATTTCTTACATTTATTGGATTATGCGGTGTCAATCCATTTCTTACTAAGTTTTTGAATAAAATACGAGGTAACTTTTTCTTTTTAAGACTTTTTTGTGCCCCTTCTCTTTTTGATAATGTCAAAGGGGGAGAACGTATTGTTGTATTTGTATCTTTTTTTATAAAAATTTAAAACAACAAAAAATTTTGATTTTTGCTATTTTTTTATAGTTTTACTTTAGTAAGGGGGAGATTAGGAGAAAATCTTTTTATTTTTGCAAATTCAATCAGTAATGTTTTCCATCATAAAAAAGGGGGAGATAATTGTGGATCTATTTTTATGGATTAGAATTATGATGAGAGCAAACATTCATGATTGTCTACGACTGCCTTGCCCACTAACTTTTCAAATCCACAAGATCGAGTGCAACTCAAGCCATCTCAAGATTGGGTAGATTAAGTCTGAGTCAGTTTGTATTTTTTTTTTTTTAGTCTATTATAAACAATGTGGTTCCTGATGCTAAGTAACCTTTCACACACACATCTTGGGAAATTTTTTTACTGTTTCTTATAGTTTACTATTTTTGGACATCGTCCGGGATGATAGACGATCGATTCAAAAATAGAAACCCTAATTAGGATATCTTTATTAAGGCAGCCATCATTAAGCACATCGTCCTGGACGATTTTGTATCGGCTGCCCGATCCAACACAATTTTCCCTAAATTAATCTGATATTTAAGGAAGGCAATTAAGGCTGATTGCACAATCACATCGGCTGGGTCGATCGCAGGATCGGCCGGGACTATATGACTAAAAATTTGTCTAATTGTCCTAAGTCGATCGGACTGATTGAGCAAAATTTATGCTGATCGGCCAAGCCAATATTTATATCAGCCTGGACGATAATGTTAGTTTTGTAAATTTATTTAAAGACCTCTTTCTTTCTCATGAAGAGTGTCTTTGACAGCCATTGTAGCTTCATTCTTTTGGAGGGAACTTGAAGAGAGAGCTTGAAAGAGAGAGAGGAAATTGTGGAGTTTGAGAGAGGGAGAAGATCCTTGGAGGGGGTTTCAAGGGAGTGTGGAGGGGGATTCCACACGGTTGCTCTAGTGAACTTGCACCTTAGTACCATCAGATTCAAGGCTTGTCTTGAGGGAAGTTCTAGGAAGAAGAAGATATCTTTGGCGTCAAAGGACCTGGCTACTCCGCCGCATCGGAGAAGGTGAAAATAATTTTGTAAGGGCTTCTCTGCCTAGTTATGGGAGCGAAATGAGAGACACTGAGTTTAGTGCAATACTCGGAGGGTGGCTCCGAGAAGTGGATGTAGGTCAAGGTTTGACCGAACCATTATAAATATGGTGTGTTCTTTCCTTTAGTATTTCTGCATTTATTTTCCACACTTTGATTTTCTTTGTAGTGAATCTTGGTTTGTGTTTTGATTGCTAAAAGATTTTATTTAAAATACCAATTCACCACTTTTGGTTAGCATTGGGACTAGTTCATAAGGTCCTAAAATCCCTAACGAACTTTCAAGAAGATTCTTAGAGGAGGTTTCAAGGGAGTATAGAGGGGATTTCGCATGGTTTCTCCAGCAAACTTGAACCTTAGTACCATCAGATTCAAGGTGCATCTTAAGGGAAGTTTTGGAAAGAATAAGATCTCTTTCGTGTCAAAGGACCGACTACTCCGCCACATCGGGGAAGGTGAAAGGGATTTGTGATTCTCTTTCATCTCCTCGAGGGAGAAAAAGGAGTCAAAATTCTCAACCTGTGAAAGGAGTTTTGGTCCTCTACCATACTAGGTTTGTGGAAAAATTTTGTAAGGGCTTCTCCACCTTACTGTGGGGATAAATGGAGAGATACTAAAAGGTTTTAGTGCAATACTTGAAGGGTGTCTCTGGGGAGTAAACGTAGGTCAGGTTGGACTGAACCACTATAAATTTAGTGTGTTCTTTCCTTTTATTATCTCCATATTTATTTTTCTTGTGATTAACTGCATGGGTAAAAAAACTGATTTATCTTTTTATTATGAATTTAATTTTTTTCCATATCAAATTATAAAAGGATTTTTCTTTATGTTTAAAGAAGTTTTTAGTTACCAATTCACCCCCCTCTTGGTTAACATCGGGACTAGCTCTTTAGGGTTTCATAACCCTCATAAACTTTCAAGTGGTATCACATCACTTTCGAGTGGTGTCAGAGCATTTTCAAGTGGTATTAGAGTGGGTATCATAAGTTAAGTTTTAGAAAACTTTTGAAAAAAGATCAATGGCTAACTTTAGAATTCTTAATATTGTGGAAGGATATTCAATCATGTGACCACCTTTATTTGACATTATTTCTTTTAATTTTTAGAAAATTTGCATATCTACTTTCTTGTAATCATTTGTCTATCAAATATGATATATGATTCAAGCTGGTTATTCTATACCATCACGTATTGTAGATAGAGTCAAAACTGATACTAAATGGAGTATAATAGAATAAATCAATGCTTAATTTAATGCTAAATGCTTGAATTATTTTTTCTATACTTTGAATTCTGAAGATTATATGTTTATTTACACATGTACTACTAGAAAGAAAATTTGGGATAAATTACACACTACATACGAAGGCACTAGTGAAGTCAAGCAATCCAGGTTGAACATTTTAAAGCATAATTATGAATTATTTTGCGTGAAATCTTATGAGACTATTCTAGACATATATACTATATTTACTCAAATAGTGACATCATTACACGTCTTAAGTAAAGAACTTTAAAACTTTGAAAAAATCAATAAAATTTTATGTTTTCTACTTGATAAGTTTGATGCCAAAGTCGTTATTATTTATAAATAAAAAAATTTAAATGAATATTCTATTGATAAATTGATTGGCTCACTCATTGCTTATGAGCAAAGTTTAGGTCAAAGATGTTTGGATGTAGGAGAAATAATAGTTCTAAAAGCTAAATAGATGAATAAGAATGGCTTAGTAGATAATGATAGCAAGGAGATAGTCTCAATAACAAGCAAATTTTAAAAAACTTCTGAAGTATAAACATCAACATCAATAAAAGTGAACAAAGGTAAAAATAGTAAGTGCTAAGATTTCTTTTGACATTATTTGCTTTGGGTGTAGGAAACATGACATATAAAAAATGAATGCCTTAATTTAAAAACTCTTCCAACAAAGAAAAATGATAAAAATAAGCAAAATGCAATAAGTGCAATGATAAAAAGTAAAAAATCTCTTAGGTAGACATAGTTTCTGAATCATTGGACCAGGAGCAAGATGATGAGGTATAAAGTTGTGTTTATGTGTTGTAGTTAATGCATGCGTATATATTCTATGTTTTATTTTGTTTATTATAAATATTGTGTGTTATTTTTGATATTTTTTTATTTGTAAACATTTTATTTTATTTTTCATGTATATTTTTGTGATTTATCTTTGATTAACACACACAAATCATATTTCATATTGTATTTGCATAAGAGAATTAATGCGCTTCTCATAAAATTCTTTTAATGAAAATTTTACCTCCTTTTTACCTAAAAATTTTAAGTAAGTGATGATTGAATTTTTTAAATGATTAAAGGAAGAAAATTCAGGTTTATATCTCTCCTTCTTATTTCCTTAATGCTATTGCACTTTTTGAATAGAAAACTATATCAATTTAAGAATTAAACCTTTGAAAATAAATCTTTTTTTATCATCATACATTTCTTCTATATCATAAGAATCTTTTGCAAGCTAATGAATTCACTTCATAATTTTCTTAATCAAGCTGTTCATTTTTATCATTGGATCGGATTTACTTTGAGTCTTTAAAGATTAAGAAAGGAAGTAAAATTACAAAAATAAAAAGAGGCACAAAATGAAAAGATGCACAATGTACGTCAAAATTTAGAAAATGTATAAATATTTATAAAAAATTAAAAGATATTCAAAGTAAGCCAAAAATTGATAAAGATGCACAAAATGAGCCCACAATAAGTTAACTTATCTTTCTTATATTTTAAATCTTAGAAAATCCAAGTGTCTAAATGATATTTTTTATATTTGAGTTTGAAAATCACGATTCCTGACTCACCATTTTTGTATTGATATTCTATTAGATATATTTCATGTAAGAAGATTAAAAAAGTCATTTTTCTTCTCTAATTATTTTTATAAATTAAATTTTTATTTAAAAGGACTTTAACCTGTAAGGAGACTGAGCTAGGGTTGATAAAATTTAAAACCAACCTTTTTGGATCATAGTGCAGTCAATTAATTTTTTACTAAGCTTTTGAATAAAATTAAGAGAAAAGTTACTCATTTCAAGAAAATTTGCTGAAATAAATTAATTCTTCTTAAATATTACTACCACCTCTACTTAATCAGGGTTAGTTTGATCTCTTATATTAGTTTCATTTTGTTGTTGTTTGTTTCTTTTTTGTGCTTCTCTTTTTTTTTTTGATAATGTCAAAGGGGGAGCATGTATTTATCTGGTTGCATTTGTTCATCTTATATTTCCATTTATTTTCTATTGCTAGTTTCTTAATTTCATTTGTCTTAAAAAAATTGGTTTTCCCGATTTTTAATATAATTATCTTAGTGAGGGGGAGATTAAGAAAAAATATTTTTTTAATTTATAAATTCAACTAGTAATATTTTTATCATAAAAAGGAGGAGATTATTGTAACTCGAGCTCATGAGTTTATATTTTTGATGATAATAAACATTGTGGTTCACATCCTTATGTATAATGGTATTTATAATGTATAATTGTTTGTGTCTATACTAACATTTCAGGAATGTCATGCACCATCCAACAAAGATTCAAGGCTTAAGATTGGATAGAATAGGTTATACTGTAAAGATTTTTATAATATTTATTAATGCATTTTTTATTTCTTGAGTCAAGTCCTATAAGGGTGTATGCTAGCTTGGTGATCATGCAAACACATACTTAGTGGGAGTGAGATTGAGTCAAATCTGAAGTTCAATTTTTAAACTAATCATACTGTATGATTTTTATCATATTGTATGATAAACTCATCTAAATAATTGTATTTGACTATCTAGATTATTCAAGACGATCAATTATGATCATGAAAAATAACCTCCAACCATAATTTAGGCATGTTTTTGAATTCATATTTTGTTATAATCGTCTAGGATAATATAAATCATACTGGACGATCTATAAAAATTATCCCTAAATTGAACCTATGATTAATTAATCAAATATGCTTAATTTTGATATTCTGATCGTACTATATGAATTGGATCGTACTGGACAATCAATATAAATGATTTTGGTCATCCCAAGTTTCATCCTGGATAAACTGTATTATGGTTGAACTAATTATCATGGACGATCTCAATATCATACTAGACGATTTGTTCAAAAAGTTGAATTGATCATACAGGGCAATACTAATTGTATTGGTTGAAAGGGTTATTTTATACTAATCGTATAGAACGATCTATCGTGAATTCAATTTATTTTTATATTAAGTTATAAAAGGATTTTTCCTTTTGTTTAAAGAAGTTTTTAAGTACCAATTTAAGCCCCTCTTATTTAGCCTCAAGACTAGCTCTTTAGGGTTTCACAACATTCACAAACTTTCAAGTACTATCAGAGCACTTTCAAGTTGTATCAGTGCACCTTCAAGATGATCTTAGATAGCTGTTGATTCTATTCTAGATTATTAGTTTTTTTGAGATGGTTGAGCAAGACAATTTGATTGAGAATGACTTGACTACTACTCAATAGTAGTGGGCTGCTAGTAAGAAGAGATTTGACGAAGATCCATATAGGAGTGGGAGTTGATCTTATGAGAGGAAAAGTATATTTGCACACTCTAAGATCAGGAAGGGCAATTCATCTAAATAAATTTTTGTTGGTGGTAGTATGTCCAATTATATAATTTTGTACAGATATACTCAAGCCATGGTACGAGACATGCAAGGCCATGTTATCGAAGGACAAGCTCGTGCTTTTATTATGGGCAGAGTGGAAAGATAGTTGTAAAATATCTAAAGGCAGCAACTAATTGACTTTTGATGTTCATTCTATGAGCTCATTCAAATTAGTGGGGAGACTGAGGACTATTACACCATGAGGATATACTGATGCAACTTCTAATAGAGGTAGAGGTCCTATAACAGGGACATAATCTGAAGGTGTTCTATGAGAGCCTAGTCTTTTTTTAGATCCAATCTGATTTAAACTTGTATATATAGTCTGACTCCACAAGAGGTTCTTAATGCTCCTGATGTGGTGATATGGCTTATGTTTTAGCTACATCTTATCATATTTTATTTGATTATGGTGTCAGTTATTCATTTTTTTTAAAGATACTCAAACCTAGTATATTTACTTTTTATATTGTTATCTTCTACCCTATATGTTCTTCTACCAACTAGAGATAATATGATTTCTAGTAGATTTTGTCTCAATGAGTTAAAATTTCTTAAATGAAGTGGAAGTTTAGCTTGCTAGTTTTACCTATTTTTGGATTTGATGTCATTTTTGGTATGGATTGATTGAGTTGGTATAAGGCTCCTATTATTTTTTTGAAGAATAAAGTGACATTGTTTCTAGAAAATAGGATTTTCATATTTCAAAGAGTAAGAAGTATTGGTATCTTGATATCATAAGTTAAATATTAAAGATGAAGGTACTACCAAGACTACTTTCAGTATGAGATACAAACACTATGAGTTTTTAGTTATGTCTTTTGGGGTGACTAATGTTGTGATAGTTTTTATGGATTTGTTGATCATGCTCTTCAAAACTTTTTTGGATGAGTTTGTTATTATATTTATTAAAAAATTTTGGTATATTCTAAGTCTGAAGAGAAGCATGCAATTTATTTGAGGAAAGCTTTGAAAACATTGAGACAACATCAACTTTTTGGTTGGAGAGTATTACATTTTTGGGACATGTGATCAGTAGTGTAGCTATATCTGTGGATCTCTAAAAAAATTAGGTAGTTTTTAATAGGCTAAGGCTGACTACAGCATCTAAGGTGCATAGCTTTCTAGGTATAGTTGAGAATTATAGGAAATTTATATGAGGATATTTCCAAATTTCTATAAATTTGCTAGACTGAAATAAGTTATTAGTTTGAGATTGGACACCTGAGTATGAGCAGAGTTTTTAGAGACTGAAGGATTCCTAATGATAGATTCGATTTTGTGATTCCTTTTAGTACTTACAAATTTTAAATATTTAGTGATAATTCACTAAATGGATTAGGTTGTGTCATGATGCAATAGGGAAAAGTAATAGCTTTTACTTCAAGATAATTAAAGCCACATGAGAAGAATTATCCCTCACATGATTTGGAATCGATCGGTATTATATTTTCCCTCAAGATCTAGCGACACTGCTAGTATGGGGTCAGGTGTGATATTTTTGAGAATCACTAGAGTCTAAAGTATATTTTTTACCTAGAAGGATCTGAATTTGACACAAAGAATATGACTTGAGTTGATTAAAGATTATGATTTGGCAATTCAATATCAGCCTAGTAAGGCAAATAGAGTTAATCTTTTGGTTTATCTTTTTCTCTGCTTGCTTATATTGATTCTCTAATTAATGATATAAAGAAGCTTGAGTTATAGATAGTGAGATCTGTGGACATAGATTCACATTCCAGCTTTATGTATGACAATTTGTAAGGTATGTTATGGTGGCCCAGATTAAAAAAGGATGTGTAAATTGTTATTTCAAAATGTGAAGCTTATTAGTTAGTGAAAGCAAAGCATCAGTAACCTGGTGGTCTTCTATAGTCGTTATCTATCCTAGAGTGGAAATGTGAAGAGGAAACAATGGATTTTGTATGGGTTTTCTAATCTTTAGGCATGGCCATGATGCCATCTGGGTCATGGTAAATCATCTAACAAAGTCTACATATTTCATTCCAATCTGGCAGATTGATTATATAAACTAGTTAGCACAAATATATATATGAGATATTATTCACATGCATTGTAATCCAACAGTTATCATCTCTAATTGTGATGGCATGTTTACCTCCAAGTTATGTAGAGGTGTTTAACAAGTTCTAGGTATGATATTGTACTTTAGTTTAACTTTTTAGCCATATTATTTTCAATATGCTTAACAAATTCTTCCATCTCTCTTATAGTAAAAGCTTTGTTCAGCATACTTCTATCATCATCATCTAGACAGATCCATGGACTTGGCCAGTCTTCAATCTTACAGCATTGGTTTCTCCACTTCTCTTTGAAATGACCAATCATAACAACTTCTATAAGAGATTGCTCCTCCACTATTTTGCCATTTCCATTTTTTATTTTCAAAATGAAGTTTAAACTCCTTCTAGCCGAGGCAAAAGCATGAAAGAATTTTGAATTTTGTTCTCCCTCCATCATCCACTTTACCTTAGCCCTTTGCCTCCACCAATTATCCAACCGAGCTAGTGTTGAATTGAGTTCTTCCACCTTCGATTTCAGCAACCAGCATTCTTCTTTTGATAGTTCTCCTTCATTAGCCTCTTTCAATTGAAGATATTCTACTTATTTCAACAAGTTATTTTTTAATGAAAGTAAATTATGCATCTTTGCTTTACTCCAACAGAATAGAGCCTTAAGTGAATTCTTCATTTTACAATTCAGGATATGAGCTGAATTGCCTTTATAATTTCTCATCCAGACTTTTTCACCATAGCAATCGAAGCCTTGTTAGAGGCCCAAATGTCTTCATACCTTAATACTTTCTTAATTTCTTGTTGTACCATAAGGTTTAAGATGATCGGGCAATGATCTGAAGCCACACGAGCCAAATGCCTTGCCATAAAATGGTTAGAAGAGCTTAGAGCAACCGGGTTTAGGAAGCATCTATCCAGTCTCTCAATGATTCGATCCACCCCTTTTTTGTTGTTACACCAGGTGAATTTTGGTCCCACATACCCAACTTCATGTAAGTCGTTGCAAGCTAGAAAGGTCTTCATTTCCTTAGGTCCTAGGGAAAGTTTGAACCTTTTCCCTTCCCTCTTATCTTCACTTGAGAGAATACAATTGAAATCTCCTCTTATGACCATAGGCAAGTCCTTAAAGGAATAGAATTCTAGCCATTCCCAAAGTCTTCTCCTTCTATAGACATCATTATTGCCATAGATTGAAGCTATCCTCCATATGCCTTTGTTAGGAACCTCCAAATCACGAATAACAAATTGTGATGAAGATTCTAAAACTTGAAATTTAGTCATATTTTATTTCCATACCACAAGAATACACTCTGATAATCCTTCTAAAGAAACATGAAAAAAGTCCCATTCAGAGCCAACAAATTGATCAATATATTTTCTTTCAAAAATTGTGATTTTGGTTTCCAATAAACCAATAAAAAAGACCCCATATTCATTAACAATCTCCTTCATGTAAAGAGAAGCTCTTCTCTTCCTAGCTCCTCTACAGTCCCAAAATGCTATGGAAGAATTCATTGAATAAGAGGGGATGAAGACCCCATCTTATCTTTAATTTCAGCTTCAACCCTCCTACTCCTAGGAGCTATGTTAATAGGACCCAATCCTTTTAATTGTTTAGTTCCTTTCCTCTTAATATTAGAGGATCCTCCATCCTTCATATCATTGGCCTTCTTCAAATCCTCCCTGTTACTAATGTGATCATCTTTTGTGTCTTTGCTTGACCCGTTCAATCCTTCATTTAAATTGGTATCAACCTCCTCTGAAAAAATAATTTCCCCTTCCTCTACCAATCCCTCTAGGATATTGAATTTAATAACAGTGATAATATTAGAGGGTTGAGCGATCATACCATTAGTATCATTATTCTCCAGGGATGAAATATTCATTGTCTCCTGAATTTGATTATTCTCAGTTTGTAGACCTTCATTGATTTTGTCTGATTGAAGAACAAGCTCCTCCACAAATGAGTTATTCACAGCTTCCATATCGTCTGATTTGTTACAGCTTCAGATTTTTTATAAACCATTTGATTCTTGTCCCGAGGGAAAGAATTCCTGCTAGCATTATTGAATTTCCTTTTCCTTCTATAATTAACTTGCAGCCAAGGACCATATCCATTATTTCCAGCAATTGGAACTTCAACATTTGTAGCATTGTTAATCTTTGAGCTGCCTTCATCCGTTGACTTTGTAGATCTTCCATCTTCCTCTGAAACTGTGGTTTCATCTATGCATTTTTCTAAGCAATTATTCTTCATGTGCCCAATTTTTCCACAACAAAAATAGAAATATGGAATTCTTTCATATTCAATCTTTTGAAAGAACTTACCCGAGCTCCCTTCCACCCATACTCCAAGAGGCAAATGAGTGTCCAAATTGATACGAACACAAACCCTCCCAAACTCCCTCTTTCTCCATTGGAACATGTTTCCATCAATCATGAAAGGTTTTCCAACCATTGAGGCAATTCTACAAATGTTGATTTCATCCCAACATTGAAGTGGAAGATTTGGTAACCTAATCAATTTTGGGGCAGATAACCCTTTTAAGGATGCCGGAGAGAAATTTGGCGACCATTTGTCCATCCCAATGCTCTTCACATTAACAAACCAAGGACCATTAGTGAAGACTGCATCCAAGGATTCTTTATCAAAGAAGGAACAGAGAACCCAGTCCAGTTCTAGCATTGTTAAATGAAACTTTCCATAAGGAGCCCACTGCCTTCTAAGCTCGGTGCTTTCTACAGGGAATGGGACTTTGCTTCCAAAACTTTGATTACTATTGAATTTTGAAGCCTCCTTGAATTTGTTAGCTCCATGTACATATGTCGTTTAACTGTTGATCCGTCTTCAGATAGAAAATCCCCCAATTTCAGATTTAATACCTTTATATGTTCCTTCTTACTCCATACATTTTGCTGATTGTTTAACATTGGTCTTGTTGTGACTTCCTTCTGGAACTCCTTTAATATCCATTATTACATTCTCGAACTATTTCCAAATCAGAGTTATTTGATTCCTGGTTTCCATTAACTTCAGCAGCATCATCTTTCAAAGATCTCTCCAAAGCTTCAGCAATAAATTGATCACGATCATAGCCCAAACAGTTTATTTTATCAGCATAATTTTGAATTGCATATTCTTTCCCAACGATCAAATTATCTTCAACCATAATCTTAGAAATTGACGCCAACAATGGAGAAGCTTCCCCTACCTCCATTACTCCAGGAAATCACCCTATCTTAAGCTGTGCAACAGTCGTATCTTCTGCTATCACACTTTTCCCTTTACCCATAACTTCAAAAAATTTTTTAGAAGACAAAAGCAAATCTCCTTCATTAATAACTAATGGCATTCATGAATGGATTTTAGCTTTAGTCCCTTGAGTAAAACTTGGAAGGATGTCTCCAAAAGTAGGAGGAGATGAAGAAAAAGACCTAGCTGGACCATGATAATTTCCTATAGGGTTACGCCGAGCATCCACTGAACCACCGGTGATAGGTGGTCAGCAACCCTCTATCGCCATCGGCTTCTGTGGAAAAGCCGCAAAATTGAATTTTGAAAAACAGCCACAAAACTGTCTATTTTCTCATAGCTTGTCTCTCTAGCTTAAAGGTGAGGATGTGAGATTGCTCTACTCTTTGGGGAAGCTTGATGGTTGATCCCCTAGGACTTTTATGAGTCCTTAATTATATTTTCTCATCCTTATTACTCCCATTTCCCAACACAAATTTCATATCCTCGATGTAGCCTCAAGCCTAACTCACCTTAAATCCAAAACACATCCAACCTCTTCAAAATTCTCCTAAATATTCTCTCAAATTCTTCAAAACCTTCAAATGCCTCAAAACTCCAATAACCTTAAGATATCATAAAAAAAATCCTAAAATAAAGAGAGAATTTGTAAAAAAAACACCACCATTAGTTCCCTAACATCACATGCACTTGATCTAGAGGTCATCTCCCTTTTTCTCTAAAAAAAAACTAGTTTTATGAAAGCCCAGATGCTTTAGCACCAAATATATGCAAATCCTAAATGCTTATTTGACAATCACTCAAATAACCTTCCATCACCACCTTAAGAAGATACCATCAAGCTGTTTTATTTGCCATAAAAGTCCTATAGACCCTACATCACTATATGTCAACATTAAAAATGTCAAATAATGGCATAGCCGCTACTTAATAAAATAAACAACTAGGCGTTTCTTCAAGTATATTATAAACTACTTAGTTTGATTAGAAGCACACTAATAGCTAATGACATATGTGCATTTATTTTTTATCATATATTTAATTTTAGTTAGGATAACATTAGATGTGAAATTAGGTATAAGCAAAGGTTCTCAACCAATACATATACTAGATCTAGGAGTACATTCAAGTCAAATAACAAGGAACACCCTTGGTGATGCATGCGGCAAGGACTATGAGCAAAGGGCTCCTAATACTTGTATCTTATTACACTTTAATTTGTGTATAGATCAAGGATAGAATTATACATATGTAGTGCCCAACAAACATTTTTATTTTTATTAGAAGTTCATTTATAGGACCAGCTGCACATAACCTCAATTATTTTTTATAAGGCACATTAAACTTTAATCTTTTCTAGTTTGATTGTAAGTTGCCTACTTTTGATTTTTTAATAATATATGGATGATTTTTCTAAAAATCATATGTTGTGGTAGTCTTTTAAGAAATTTTTTTCTTAACTTAAAAAACTAATAATAATTAACTTTAAAATCAATTCAAAAAAATATTTAAAATTAAAATTATGTGGCCTTAAAGTGAATTTTTTGTTAAAATTATTCTCTTTATGTCTCATTGAGGAAATGTAGGGCGAGCTTATCAACAATTGATGCAAATTTATTACATTGCTAGTCCAAATTCTTATAGAAAAAAATCTTTCACATTAAGGACAAATAGCTTCGCCTTCATTTCATATCCCCTTGGATAGTACTCCTAATTTGATGAAATAATTTTAATTTAATATGCCTGGGTGTATGCTTGGTATATTAGGTAGTGTAGTCTTAATTAGGAAAATCCGACGGTAATCGCGTGTTTTCCCGTAGTGTAATCTAAATGGGTTTGCATGTCTAGTTGGGTATAAATGGATCCTTGACTTAATCCATCTTGTTTATTCATCATAGTAATATAACTTGACACAAGCAAACCTTGGCTTTTAAAGACCCAAATATGTTAAAATAGGTTACACCCTTAAGGTCTATTTCAGATAGGTTCAGCGTTTGATAAAGTTGGTTATAAAGTTGTTGGGAGAAAGTAACTTCACTACTATGGTTGCAAAAACCAACTTTTCTTACAAAAATTCCTAAAAAATAGTCAGAAAATAATGTCCAAATGAAATTGTGATTGTTGTCTGAAAAACTAAGCTGTCATAAATATGTCCCAAATAGACCCATAGTCTATTAGTTTAGGGCTAAAATGTAACTAGGTCAATTTGCTAGAAACTCCTTTTAGCACCCTACTTTTATGAGAGTCAAAATTATTTAGTGTGCATTAATGATTCTACTTAATTATACTAAGATAGAGATATTTTTCTTACAAGTGTCTGACATATGGCCAGCCATCTACGCTTTTATTTTATAGGGGTAGCATGTCAATAATTAAAATTTCAAATAATGGCATAACTATTGCTTATCATGAAAAAAATTTCTTTTACTTAATTTTCATGTATGTTATAAATTGCTTAGTCTTATAAGGACATTATGTATAGTACTTAATGACATGTAATTTTACTTTTTATCATTTACTTAATTTTGAATCAGGAAAGATTTATATGTGTGATATGATATAAATAAAGGTTCCTGATCTATACACATTCTAGATCCAAGTGTACATTCAAACCTTGATAGATCATGAGCACTCAAGATGATCCATGTGGCAAGGACTAGGAGTAGAGGGATCCTAATGCTTGTACCATATTACAATGATTTATGTACAAATCTAGGATTGTTTTGTACTTATATAGAGCACAACTATCTTTTATAATTTCATTGTTATTATCTTTATAGGCCCAATTGCACTCAACCATTATTATTCTTATATTTTTCTCTTTGAGAGTTTGATAGTAGGATGCCTATTTTTACCAATGTTGTGCATTGTTTTTGGAAATCATATGCTATGACAGACTCTTAAGAAATATGTTTTATATCAACTTAAAAAAATGATTACCAATTTTAAAATCAATTAAAGAAAAATATTTATTAGGCATTTAAATTACATTGCCTTCCAATCTTTAATTAAAATTATATTCTTTATGCCTTCTTGAGAAAGTGTAGAGTGAGCTTGTCAATAATTGCCCCCTAGTTAATGCACATTCATAATTTGTCTTGTCAAAATACATATGGTAAAAAGGCATTTACATTAAGGATAGATAACTTTGTATTCATTTCTTATCTCTTGGGATTGTACTCTTGGCTTAACGAGATGATTTTAATTAAACATGCTTAGGTGGATGTTTGGTATGCGAGATAGTGGCAATTTTGATCAAAGAAGGATTGTAAGAGAAACAGGATAGTCTTGGTTATATATGGCTAAATTGTCCCTCACTTCCTTCTATAGGCAATCTTTATACCTCTACAAATTATGAGACCTAAATCCTCTTAAGGCCTCGCCCTTAAATTTTATTTGTATTAGATTTTTTTTTTCCTTAATTGATTTGAGATCAGGAGACTTCATCTAGACAATGCAATTCATTTTTATTGATAGAGTCACATGACCGAGTTGGATTGACTATCTTCATTGTTAAGTAATTTTGATAATGGAGACATGAAATCCAAACTAGGCCTTTTCTACCTTTTTTGGGATTCCTTACTGGTACTCATCACCCCTTTTGGGTTCAATTACTTTAGTTAGTTTTTTTTATTATTCATTGTCATGGCATAGAATTTTCTAAATGGATAGATAATCATCTGACTTGGTTATGGTGATTGTGCCTTTGCCTTATGGACTAACTAATATTGAAGTATAAGTTATCATATTAGGATGATAATCCTTAAATCATAATCTTTCTCTTGATGCTAACCCAATCAAAGCATATTTCATTTATTATGAGTATCTATTGTAGCTATCATTTAGTGTAATTAACCTTAAGGGACATATTTCCTTTGGTAACCCATATTCACTTCTTAAATTTACCTTGACCTTTGACTTTAATGATATGACTCCTAATAAGTATTTTATACAAGATGAAATAAAATTTATTTATGCTACCTCATTGGACCTCTTTTCTTATGCATTCTTATGAAATATTCTATACAAAAGCATCCTCGTATCATCACATTTTCCCCATCAACACAACATTCTTAACACACATGATTGTCAACATGTCTAAACTTTGATCAATGAATTGAGAAAGATTAGGAAGTTGAGTAAATTCATTCAGGCTAAACGAGGGAGGAGAAATGGAAAAGAACCATGGTATAATAAAAATGAGTAAATCTTAGCTTAAGTAATTAACATTATTGGGGTGGTTCCAATTTTTCTTGAAGGAATAGGAGTAGAAGCTTCCAAACAACTTATCCTCGTATGACTTTGATCAAGAGAGATGTATTCGAACCCAACATCAAGAGCTCCAACGATTAAAGTTATACCAATCACCTTCACTAAGACAAATTGGCCAATGAACAAAAATACATATAATAATGATGTAGGTGACCTTGTTGATTAAAAATTTCTTGATTGGTGGTATTATAATTGACTAGGAAGGATTATTAATACTATTTTTAGAAGTACTTTTTAAAAATTATGTCTTATTAACAGCCAGTGCCAATTCACATTTTGGCTTTTTTAAAACAAATATAGGAAAACATAAAGAATGATTGCACTACCAATTACTTGGGAAGAAGGGGATTAAATTCCTAGAAAAAGGAAAAGTCATCACAATTTGAGGGAACATGTTGTAGTCAAGGGAATGGTGCTTGAAACATGCTAAGAGCATTCAGGAAGAAGTTTTATAACTCAAGGTTCAAATAGGAGATGAACTAGAAACATTTAAAATAATAGAATAAGTGCTTATTTAGAGAAATATCATGAACTAACTATCCACATCAAAACTTCATTCAAGATAAAATATATAGAATAATTAATCAATAATATCCACGAAAATGTTAAAAATTTTATATGGTTGGATGCTGAGAAGTTAGGTGTTGATATTAACATTATTTGCACAAATGTCTAAAAAAAAGTTAAGCAAATCAAAAAAAGAATTCAACAAGTTGCATAGTTGGTTATGCTAATTCATTGTGAAGGCCAAAGATTTAGAGTAGATTTTAAATATTACTATGGGCTAGAAGACAAATGATAACGAAAAAAAGTTGTGTTGGTATTATCAATTTGAATTTAACTTGCCTAAAGGATAGCTATTTACTCCTAGAATTGATGTATTGGTTAACTTTGCAATAGATTTTTTAACCATGAGCGTTTAATACTTTTTCAAATTTTCATGAGATAAAAACGCATCCAACATATTGTGAGAAGATTGCTTATATTACAACAACTATTTGTATACAATGTCATTCCATTCGGTTTAAGAAACATAGGAGCAATTTATCAAAGAATTATGGATTATGTTGTCTAAAAGAAGAAGCTTTGAAAGATATTGAAAAAGTTTGATCTCATAATTACGAATTAACCATCAACTCTAAGCCAACCAACTTTAATCAGGAAGTAAAAACATTAAACAATTTTGATCAATATTGGTAAGACTTATTTGCCAACTTAATCCCGTTTGGTAACATAAAATTTGACAAACTTAAAATTGGGATCATTGTGATCTTGGCTTATTGTCAATTTTAAAAGCCAGGGATTATTTTTTTGTAGGGGATTCAAGATCCTCAAGCTGAACATGGATGCCCCAACTATACAACTTGCCATCATCTAAGGGAGATAAAGGAAAGTCTCACAAAGACTATGCAAGATGGCTTGATGGGGTTACCGAGGCATGCACCATGGGAAAGCACGCCTAAAGGGTCTTTTGATAATGTTGTTTGCCATAAAAGGCCGAAGAGAATAGCATTGACCTCAACACCCAATGCAAATACTACTCCCATTGTCTAGCAATAAATAATATAACCCAACTACCCAGCAGGCAAGGAGTAGAGCTCCATTTGAAAAATGTTTGCCTGAGAAAGAGATCACCTCATACGTGAAATTCAGAAAGATGCTTGTCACCCATTTTAGGAGTGTCCAAAACCCTCAAAAGAACTTGCAAGCCCTTCTTAAGATGCTTTAAGAACTAGGTGAGTCGCTTTATAGTTTCATTATGAGATTCTAAAGGGAGATTCTTCAGGTAAAGGACCTAAAGCAAGCAATTTTTCACCCAAGCAACTCTAACATAAAGAATACATGAAGGTCCATTTCGTTATGCACTAGGCTTATAACATTGGAGACGTTGGCTGAATTGCTTAAACTCACTAACATTCATGTAAATGTCAAGGAGTAAAATTGAGCAGTTGAGTACTCCTAATTCACTCATTCCAAGGAGTTTATGGCAAGCATGGAGTGACCACATGATAGGAGCATGAGAGGAGATGCCCAAGGAATCCTAGCACTAATAGAAGGCCTAAAATACCACTTGATCAATATTGCCCAAAACATTAAAGAGTGCCTTTACATATGAAGCCAATTAGGATTGCCATACCATTGATGTTGAGAGTGGAGGAAGCAATATACACAGTAACCCCTATCAAGAAGAAGGTACTAACCACATCCCCAGCAACCCCACGATCACAAACTTATGGGTATTAATGGTCGAACTAATAGAGGCCATTCATAATAAGGGGTTCTTTAAGCGCCCAAAGCCTATGAAGGTGAACATGCACACAAAGGACAAATCAAAGTACTATGACTTTCATAGGGATCATAATCATGACATCGAGGAGTGTCGAACCACCTATAGGTTCATCAAAGACCCTATCAAAGCAAGAAAGTTAAATAAGTTTTTACTCGCCAACCATGGTGTGCACTTAAGGGAAACCCTAATGGAGAGTGGTCAAAATTAGCTCGTCATTACTCATTCCATGCACATCACTAGAGTAATACCTGTTATCATGGGAGGAGAACGAGCAAAATCTTTCTCAAAGACCAACTCCAAAAGACCATAAATAAAAAAATTTTACCATACCACCACCTCATGAGCGTTAGTGATTCACATCACCCCAACCACTTTTTATAAAGATTAGCCCTCTAATGGGAACTCAAACAATGACATTGTAGTCATCATTACTTTGGAACTATTAAATTAATAATATATTGCTTGACAGTGAGTTTCATTAATATTATATTTAAATATATTTTTGATAGGATAAATATTTTTAGCCTCTCAACCTACCCCACTTCAAACCCTCTCTATGGCTTCTCTAACGATAACAGGGACACTAAAAGAGTACTCTCCCTACAAGCAAGTTGGGAAAAGATGACCAATAATACATCACCATGAAAAATTTCATAATTATGGATATATTAGTGTGCAATGTCATCTTCAAGAGGCCTCCCTTGAACACATTAAGGGCAGTCATCTTGCCCTATCACATCACATTTAAGTTATAAACAAGCGACCGAGATATTACACAAAGAGACAACCTTATTAAAACCTACATGTGCTACCTAAAAGTTATAAAAAAAGGTTGAGATCTCTTTAGATGAGATATTATAATAAGTTGTCAAGACAAAACCGGCTTGAGACTACATAAGCAATGGAGGAGATCCCAACTATGGATAATGACCCTATGAGGAGATTGAGAATAGGTAATAAATTCAACACAAAGAATCGAAGAAAACTCTATTCCAATCCGAGAGCCAAACCCTATGTTTTAATGATTACAAATATTATTGTATGATCATTTACTTATTCATACTTTATATAGTGCATATTTTTTATGTGTCACTAATCATTTTAGGTATAATATACACCAAACAAGAATTAAAGAATCAAGACTCAGGATAATGCAACGTTAAGGTCTAAGTGAATCTTTGTTTGATAGAGTTTATACTTTTTACTTTATTAAACATTTTATGTATTAGGTGTATGTTGGCTAAGCAACCAGGCACACACTCACAATGGGAAGAGAAATTGAACACTTAAATTTTTTTTGTTAACCATACTGTATGATTTACATCGTATTGTAAAATTTATTCAAATACAAAGTAATTGAAATGCTTAGTTAAATCAAATTAATTAAATTTAGTTATAATTAATCATACCATATGACCACCAAATTATATAATATGACCATTTATTTTGATAAAGCATGTCGTTGAAGTCTTATTACTTAAATTAGACAAATTTAAAATTTGAAATTTTAACTGATTGTACTGTACAAACCATTTCATGTTGTATGAACAATAATTAAAAATGCCTAATTTAATCCTGATGATTAATGAATCAAATCAAAATAAAATCTTTATTAATGATCATCTTGTACGATAACCATCGTACAAGATGAACAGAGAGCTTGTTCGACTATATTATTGTAGATCATACAATACAAATATATATTAAAATTGAAGTAATCAGACAATATGATAAAAGTACTTAATTTGAAATTAGGATTTTTAAGAGCCCACTTTATAAACTCAACATTAAGGCTTGAAAGCAAAAGATGTTCAGCAATCAGAGATGTTTCTTTTGTGAGAGAGCTTAGAAAAGTTTCCAGAGATAGAGGCGGTGAGGTTGAGGGAGAGTTTGCCTCGCAGAAGTTATGGGGCGTGAGAGGATTCACACGGTTGCTCCGATTAAAATACACCTTGGGTCCTGCTATTGTGTTTGGTGAAGCTCTTGGAGAAGGACTCTAGAAAGAAAAGTCTTCAGGCAAAAGACTTAGTAGCTGAGGAGGCATCAGGTCGAGAGGTGGAAAGAGAGATAACATCTCCACCGTAGCAAGAAGCTAAAGGAGGGATTGACATCTACATCGGAACTAGGAGCTAAAGGAGGGATGACATCTCCACCGAGTTGGGAGGAGGAAGGAGGGAGATTCTTCAAAGTTTATAAAGGTCCTTCTCCACCTAGTAAGGGAGAAGGACTTCTCCACTTAGTTGTGAGCTAAAAGCGAGTCACTTTAGTGCAATACCCAAATAGGATGATCTTTGGGGGATAGATGTGAAACCCCTTCAGTAAAAGAAGCTAAACTCTTAAATATCGAGGCATATTTTTGTGTAATGGTCATAATATCATTAAGAAACTTTGTAGTTAATGCGCATCTTGGAGAAATCCTAAGATGGGTGACCTCCTAAGAAGTTACACCAATATGGCAAAAGCATGAGGTGCTTAAACCAAAGCAGACAACATCTCAATAGTAATGAGTTTGGACAGTTACAATAAATCTTATCAGCATATTTTTACTTTTCTTATACTTTATTTTTTTCACTCGGGTTTACTTTGACAAAACTATAACATTCTTAGACCAAAGTAGATAATATCTCGATAGTTAAAAGTTTGGATTACTATAAATGGAATTAGAGCTATACACAAGTTGAAATATGGGAGCAAAGTGCTATACAAAATAAAGTGCTACACCAAGAGAGCCACTTCTTGAACCCTGTATGGGATAAAGTGCTATGTATCGGGAGTAACTAGTTAAACTTGTAGGGGCCACCTCTAGATTATATATGCTTGGTGGATGATTCTGGGATAAAGATGCTGAAAAGTATAATAGTTATATAAGTGGGTGAGATTGTAAAACCCTTTAAATAAAAGAAGTTAAACTCTTAAATAGTGAGTCCCCTTTCGATGTAATGACCAGAATATCATTAAGAAACTCTGCTATTAAGCATGCTCATCTCGGAGAAATCCTAAGATGGGTTACCTCCTAAGAAGTTTCACTAACATGACAAAAGCGTGAGGTGCTTAAACCAAAGCGGACAACATATCAAAAGTAAAGAGTTTGGACAGTTACAGTAAACGTATGTTGATTTTGATTGAACCTACAAAAATCTTGTCAGCATATTTTTTACTTTTCATACAATTTATTTTTTGCACTCTAGTTTAGTTTTAGTTTTCTTAGGGAAAGATTTTTAATGATAAATTTTTTGATAAAGTTTTGTTTGAATATATATATGTTATTTTCAAAAAGTTTTAAAAAAAAAATCTTATTTACATTTGGTTTTGGTTTGAATGTTTTATTCTCTCGTAAAAAATATGAAAGACAATTATTACACTCATTAAGCCAATCAAGCAAGAAGTGTAAAAAGTGCTCAACAACAAATTTGTAAGGGAGGTGCGATATCCTAACTGATTTCCAATGTAATAACAGTGCAAAAGGATGCTAAAATGTGGAGGATGTGTGCCGATTTTACAGACCTCAAACTAGGATATCCAAAAAATGGATACTCACTTCCCATAATTGACTTAATAGTGGACTCAGTAGTTAGATTCTTGATGATGAGTTTCTTAGATTCTTTCTCATGACACCATCAAATAAAAGTCTATCCTAACTATGAGAAGACATCCTTCATCATTGGTGAGGGTTACACTTTTATAAAAGGTAATGTCAATTGAGCTCAAGAATGTTGGGGCAATTTATTAGAAGATAATGAACCATGTCTTTAAAGAGAAGAATGGTCAAAACATTGAAATATATGTGGATGACAAGTCAGTGAAAAGCAAATCATCTGAATAGCACATTCAAGACCTAAATGAGACATTTACCACACTTAAATGGTACAAAATGCGACTAAACCCCTTAAAATGTACTAGTATAGGTTTAGGCAAGTTCTTTGGGTTTTTCCTTAAATCTAAGGGCATCAAGGTTAACCCAAGCATGTTAAAGGCGATCTTAGAGTTGCCATAGTCGAGAATCCTCATGGAAGTAATATAACTCACTATGTGAGTCATAGGACTCAATCTCTTCATCTCCAGGCGAACAAAAAGGTGTTCACCTTTCTTCAAGCTATAGAGGAGTGTAAGGAAGTTAATCCAGAAAAATGCAAAGCAACTTCTCCTTCTTTAGAAGAGGCCTTAGTTTGGTGACTTACATAGGCTTCTTCATCAAGGGCTCCTTGGGGAAAGTGATTGTTTCCTCCACGTTTCTGCTTCTTATGAGAAGCCTCTTCATGCTCATTAGTTGCTTCTCCTCTGTCTTCTCAACTTTATTGTCTCCCACAGTGGTAGGATCCTTCAGAGGAAATCTAGCACCTCCAATTCATCAAGGTGCTAACAACTCGACATGCCACCAATTAACGGAATGCACCAATATTAAGGAGAGCAAAAAACCTAAACAAAATTAAAAAAGAACCTACACTACTTACCAAAGGTGTCATATATGTGTAGTGGGCCTAAGTGGTGGCTAATTATAAAAACTACCTAGTCAAAGTAGCAAATGCCCTAACATCATCAACATTAAACTCGAGCATAAGCGCCTTCTCCTTGGTGAAAGGGGCGAGAATTGTCGACACCAGCCAGCCAATCATCAAGTGGATGAAAATGAACTTGACCTTTCAATCTATAACCTTTTTTGTTTTCCCACACATCTTAATCGCCACAGAAGAAAATTGCATGCACCAGTCCTTAGATGCCCTCATGTTGCAGACATGTCTAAATAAGGTAGCATCCATGATATGTTGTATAATCCAACATGAAATGAAGGTGATCACATTAGCTACTACGTTCAAAAGGATCTATATGGGGAAGAGTCCATTAAAATTAAGTAGCTCAAAATTTTTTCAAGAACATGAGTCTCTTGAAGTGGTTGCATGGGATGCATAGATCCTCTTGGTAGAATGTGTTGAGGTGTTGTCCCTATCAGTTACTCACACTCACAAATAAGCATCACCAAAGTAGTATGCAATGAATTTCATGTTATTATAGCTCATGGTCAGCATTTGAATAAGTCATGGCACACTTGTGGATGGAAATTGACATCAAGACGCAATAAGGTAAAAAAAAGTAAAGAAATAATTTTAATTGCATGCTTACATACATCAAAATGAAAAAGGGGGATTTACTATTTTTTCCAACTAAAAAAACTTGTTAGTCGAGGATGCTAAGGACTACATCTTTGTCGGGTCGGGAAGTAGAAGGAGAGATAACATTTCCACTGTAATTAAGACCTAAAGGAGGGATTGACATCTCCACCGGAACTAGAAGCTAAAGGAAGGACAACATCTTTGTTGAGTTGGGAGGTGGAAGGAGGGATATTCTTCAGGTCCTTCTCCATCTAATAAGGGAGAAGAACTTCTCCACTTAGCTATGAGCTAAAAGAGAGTCACTTTAGTGCAATACCCATAGAGGATGACCTTTGGCAGATAGATGTGAAACCCCTTAAGTAAAAGAAGCTAAACTCTTAAATAACGAGGCGTCTTTTAGTTTAATGGTCGGAATTTTATTAGGAAACTCTGTAATTAAGCGTGTTAATCCCGAAGAATTCCTGGTATGGGTAACCTCCTGAGAAATTACTCCAACAAGACAAAAGCGAGAGGCCCTTAGATCAAAGCTGACAACATCTCAATAGTAAAGAGTTTGGACTATTACAATAAATATATGTCGATTTTGATCAAACCTATATAAATATTGTTAGTGTATTTTTTTACTTTCTTACAATTAATTTTTTGCACTCTAGTTTACTTTTAGTTTTTTTTTGTGAAAGATGTTTTAAGTGGTAAAATTTCTGATAAAGTTTGGTTTGTATATATATATATATAATTTGCTTTATGTTTAAAAAAATTCTTATTTGCATTTGGTTTTGGTTTGAATATTTTATTCTCTTAAAAGTTTCTACATATCTCATTTTGATTTTAAGTAAAATATTTTTTAAAAAGACCAATTCACCCCCCTCTTGGTGTATCATAAGCTATTTCAAACTTATTCAAGCTCTTAAAGAAGACCTCGAAGCCTTTGCATGAACAAAAATAGAGATGTAAAATATTGATGAAGTTGTATATGACAAACTCAATATTAGGATCTATATTATGATCATAAAGTAGAAAATATGAAAGACAATTGTTACAATCACTAGGCCAATCTTGCAAGAAGTGCAAAAGGTGCTCAACAACGACTTTGTAAGGGAGGAGTAGTATCCTATCTGATTTCCAATGAAGTAACAGTCAAAAGGCTACTAGCATGTGGAGAATGTGTGTCGATTTCACAAACCACAACCCGAGATATCCAAAAGATAGATACTCACTTCTCATAATCAACTTATTAGTGGACTCAGTAGTAGATTCTTGATGATGAATTTTTTAGATGCTTTCTCAGGACACCATCAAATAAAAATCTATCCTAACTATGAGAAGACATCCTTCATCATTGGCGAGGGCTTGCACTTTTATATAAGGTAATGTCATTTGAGCTCAAGAATGTTGGGGCAATTTGTTAGAGGATAATGAACCATGTCTTTAAAGAGCAGAATGGTTAAAACATTGAACTATATATGGATGACGTCAGTTAATGCAAGACCTAAATGAGACATTTGCAACACTTAAATGGTACAAAATGCTAATAAAACCCTTAAAATAAAAATTTAGTAGAGGTTTAGACAAGTTCCTCGGGTTCCTCTTTAAACCTGAGGGCATCAAGGTTATGCCATGCATGTTAAAGGAAATCATAGAGTTTCCATAGTCGAGAACCCTCATGGAAGTAAAACAACTCACTATGTGAGTCATAGGACTCAATCACTTCATCTCCAGACTAAGAAAAAGGTGATCACCTTTCTTCAAGATATAGAGGAGTGCGAGGAAGTTCATTTGAAGAGAAAAATGTGAAGCCACTTCTCCTTCTTTAGAAGAGGTCTTGGTTTGGTGACTTCCACAGGCTTCTTCTTCATGGGCTCCTAGGGGAAAGTGGTTGTTTCCCCCTCTTTTCTGCTTCTTAGGAGAAGCCTCTTCATGTTTATTGGTTGCTTCTCTTCTTCCTTCTCAACTTTATTGTTTCTCACGGTGGTTAGATCCTTCCAGAGGAAATCGAGCACCTCCAATTCATCAAGGTACTAACAACCTGACAGACCATCTTTTAAAGGAACACACTAATACTAAGGAGAGCAAAAAAACCTAGAAAAAATTTAAAAAAGGACCTACACTACTTACCAAAGGTGTCATATTTGTGTAGTGAGCCTAAGTGGTGGCTAATTATCAATAACTTCCTAATCAAAGTAGCAAATGCCCTAGCATCATCAGCATTTAACTCGGGCACAAGCACCTTCTCCTTGCTGAAAGAGGCGAGAATAGTTGACACTAACCATCCAATCATCAAGTGGATGAAAATGAACTTAACCTTTCAATCTCTAACCTTTTTGGTTTTCCCACTCATCTTAATAACCATAGAAGAAAATTGGACGCACCAGTCCTTAGATGCCCTCATGTTGCAGACATGTCTAAATAAGGTAGCATCCATAACAAGTTGTATAATCCAAGACGAAATCAAGGTGGTCACATCAGCTACTAAGTTCAAAAGGATCTATATGGGGAAGGGTCCATAAAAATTTAGCTCAAATTTTTTTTAAGAACACGAGTCACTTAAAGTGGTTGGATGGGATGCACAGATCCTCTTGGTAAAATATGTTAAGGTGTTGTCCTTATCAGGTACTCACACTCACAAATTAGTATCACCAAAGTAGTATGCAATGAATGTCATGTTATTATAGCTCGTGGTCAGCATTTGAATAAGTCATGGCACACTTGCGGATGGAAATCGTCATTAAGACGCAACAAGGTTAAAAAAAAGTAAATAAATAATTTTATTATTTTTTCCAACTAAAAAGACTTGTTATTCAAGGAGGCTAGGGACTATAATTTAATCGGATTGGGAGGTGGAAAGAGAAATAGCATCTCACCGTAGCTAGGACCTAAAGGAGGTATTGACATATCCACTGGAATTAGGAGCTAAAGGAGGGACGACATCTCCGCTGAGTTGGGAGGAAGGAGGGAGATTCTTCAAGTCCTCCATCTAGTAAGGGAGGGCTTCTCCACTTAGCTTTGAGCTAAAAGATAGTCACTTTTGTGCAATACCCAAATAGGATGACCATTGGGCCTTTATAAATGGTATTAGAACAATACACCAATTGGAAGATGGGAACTAAGTGATATACAAAATAAAGTTCTATGCTAGGAAATCCAACTCTTGAACCCTTTATGGGACAAAGTGCTATGTAGCGGGAGTCACTACTTGAACTTTTGGGGGTCACCTCTAGAATCATATATGCTTGGTGGATGATTCTGGGATAAAGTTACTGACAAGGATGCCAGTTATGGAAGTGGGGGAGATTGTGAAACCCTTTAAGTAAAAGAAGATAAACTCTTAAAAAGTGAGGCACCTTTTGGTGTAATGGTCAGAATTTCATTAAGAAACTTTGTAGTTAAGCGTGCTCATCTCGGAGAACTCTTGGGATTGGTGACCTCATAAAAAGTTACACCAACATGACAAAAGCATAAGGCCCTTAGACCAAAGTAGAAAACATCTCAATAGTAAAGAGTTTGGACTATTACAGTAAACGAATGTCAATTTTGACCAAACCTATATAAATCTTGTTAGTGTATTTTTTACTTTCTTATAATTTATTTTTTGCACTCTAGTTTACTATTAGTTTTCTTTATGAAAGATTTTTTAGTGATAAAATATTTGATAAAATTTTTTTTGAATATATATATTTAAGAGATGCTAATTGCATTAAACTAGGAAGAAAATATAATTACAATCTAAAAATGGAAGGAAACTAAAAAACTTTCATTTCCAGACAACAGGAAAAAAAGTACTAAGGAAAAGCAGACAAAGCATAAAAAGAGTGTATTTGCAAAATAAAAAAAGATATAGTGAAAATAAGATCCACAAATCCTCACTTTGAACCAGATGTGGTATTAGGGACCAAATTTTTAAGACATCCAAAAAAAGGTTGGTTAGTATCCCAGAATTCCCAAGCAGATAAAAAGTGACAACTAGATAGATTCTCAAATTCCATTACTCTAAAATCATTATGCAAAAACACAAAGTTGATAACCTGAAAATCGAGAGGCCAAATAGCCACCTCATCACTACTAGTACCAAACAAAAAAACTCATCATCGCAGTCAACCCACTAACAGACAGCAAATCTAAAATCTCCACTCCCTTCAAGTCTTCAACAATCAAGACGTGGTCTTGAAAGATTAAAGCAGTAACATTCATTGGGTTAGATGGGATAATATCCTGCCTAATGCCATCACAATTGTGTCCAATAGCATACACCTTGGACGATCCAAACAAAGGTAACGATGCAATAACTCTGGCTCCAACTGCAAAGAAGTCAATTCCCATAGAAAACGGATTAACAATCCCACAAAACTTAAATTCCAATCTCAAAACCTAAGCACTTCCATCAAGAGGCCAAGATACGACCTCTACACTAATAAATCCCGATGAAATGATAATCATCATTACAAACATCACCCTGGCACACGTAAAACCAGTAATATCCAATTCCTTCAAGTCTTCAAAAAACAAGACTTGATCTTCAAAGAACAAAGAAATAACATTCCTTAGCCTTGATAGGATAAGATCCCACCTAAAGCCAACAACAATATGTCTAGGAGGATCCAAACTAACTTCCATATACAAACCAAACAAAAGCAGATTAGACGCTGCAATAACTCCAGCATTCGAAACCATACGAACTTCAGCTTCTGAAAAACTAACAACAGCATAGATGCAAGATAGTAAAACAACACCCTATCCAAGAAGAAAACCATCAGCAATTAGATCATCCTTCCAAGGGATAGTATCCAACTTTCTCCAAAAATAGGGACATCTAGTAAGTCTAAAACTTACTTCCTTGGACAATCCCATATTGACCAAGAAAACCTCAAAAGTTTCATCAAAATTATTCTTGACAAGCACCATCATATGACAACACATTTCAAACTGAAAATCTTCATGGTAGCAAACAAAATGCATGAGTTGCATCACAAAAATAGCAATCACAACCACTCCCTTATCCACCGAAAGTACTCGGGATAAAGAAAACTTAGATCTGAAAAAATAAGAACTCATTTCCAAAGCTCTTAGCAAGAAAACTATCAAACAAGAACCACTCCAAAGACACTATCCAACGCATATCCAGAAATGCAGAATCCGCTGAAATTTCACCGCACAATCCTCTGTCAGCCACACCAGGCCGACGGATGATCACCGTCAAAACGACAGTCTGCTAAGATCTGATTTGCCCCCTTAGAACACTCCACTTCGTCCGCTATGCCTGATCACTCTCCTTTTTTGTTTACCAACACAATACTTTAT
>NW_021521052.1:509891-554696 GCF_001605985.2 Dendrobium catenatum | reverse complement strand
AAAGTAGTATGCAATGAACGTCATGTTATTATAGTTCTCGGCATTTGAATAAGACATGGCACGCTTGTAGATGGAAATCGACATTAAGATGCAATAAGGTAAAACAAAATAAGAAATAATTTTATTTACATGCTTACATACATTAAAAAAAAGGGGGGATGAACTATTTATTCCAACTAAAAAGCGATGGAAATCGACATTAAGATGCAATAAGGTAAAACAAAATAAGAAATAATTTTATTTACATGCTTACATACATTAAAAAAAAGGGGGGATGAACTATTTATTCCAACTAAAAAGCCTACACACATTATTAGAAACTATCGAAGGAGGGACAAGTCTTTTTTTTATTTAGTATTACAAAAGTAATTGCCCCTTACAATATATTTGCTCGTCTTAGCAAAGCAACGAGTAGCCTTCATCGAAATGTGGAGTGTAGCCATTCCTTCTTCAATGAGGTCCCAAAGTCACCTCCAGCTTCCTTCCGTGAGCTCTAGGCTCCCTCACAAAGCACAACCTACATGTTGAGGTTCTTTCCACCAATCTGACGTGCTCAATAAAGCTCAGCAATTTGAGCGGCACATGTGTAGGAATCCCATCACCTGTGACACCGATTAAGAGGGAGAATATAACTGCATCATCAACAATAACCACAACCATGGCTACGGAAGGTTTTTGAGCGAAATGAGACACTGCGATCCTGTCAGCATCCTCGCCTCTTAAAGACTTATTGCAAGCTCGACCTTTGCTACTAGTGGAACAAAATGCTCCGTAGTGCTCACCACTAAGGGAGACGCTTAAGTGGGAAGTAGTGAAAGATAAATAATGAAAAATTCCTTATCCAAAAATTTAAAAGATCTACTAATAAAATATTTTGGAGAATTATCACTTTTGTTTACAAGCTAGGTGTTCACTTTGTCAAAGACAACACTTCGAACTCACTCGATAAGTATCCTAATAACTCACTGAGGAGAGTACACTCTTGGCCCACTAGTGGATGATAAAACCTTGTTACCAAACATGATTCTCAAAGAAACTTATAAGCAATTTTGTTTACCATCATTGTTGCCAACAACAAGATTAATCATGTAGGAATCATCACCACTTCAACAAAAACTATCACCTTGCAGTCATTGCGACGATTAGCCGCCCTATAAGAGCTCATCTACCACTCTTGATAGCTAATGGGACATCACTCGAACCAAAGGAGAGCATGACTATCCACAAGCTCCTTGCAATCGATGACATTTCAACCAACGTCACTAGTGGAAATTTTTTACTATGTTCAAACTTCACTATCACTAAAAACACAGGTTCACTTAACTTAATTGGTTTGTAAATGCACTCGCCTATATGGATGGCCACCACCAAACACATTAGTTAGATTGCACTTACGAAGGTCAGTTGTCTTCACCCTCTTAAAGCTCAACAGGTTTTGAATTTGCCTTTTTTAGCATCAGTAATCAATGAAGAATTAAGTGAGAAGAGATCACGCCTGTCAATCTATTACTAACGATAAAATTAAGTAAGAATCACAATCATAATGAGGAATTGGTACAATATCATATACTACATTATAAAGCAATATATTATACTTATCTTCCTTTTTTATTATTTAGTAGAAGCAATAAATGTGACGCCCCAAGATCTAAATCGAAAAAATTGCATCTTTTATTCCTAATTAATCTACCAAAGCCACTAATTTCATTTTATATCAGTTAAAATAGGTAAATCATATGTATTTCATATCATCTGTCAATATACATCACTATTCAAAATCCATACACAATAACCAAAAATTCAATCTATAATATTCATCTACTATAATCCCCCTAGTTACAAAAGAAAAACACAAAATACAAGATAATAAATTAAACATGCAAATCTGACTCTGATCAATCTCACTCAAGTGGACCCGTTCCTGAACCTGAAATCAATTAAATCCACATAATAAGCACATAGCCCATCAAGCAACCAAACCCTACCACTATATTCAATACAAGATCTCAAGAATCAATATATATACTCATCTCTTTTATTTATTTTTTCTTTTTTTTTATATTCATCTCAATCAATATAAAATCAATGGTCATCGGTATGAAATTAACAATTAATATAATCAATATCAATACATTAATATTATCAATAAAATAAAAGCATCTCAAGAAACATAAGAATCTGTCAACCTATAAGGAAATCAATAAAAGACTAAAAAGCAAAGCCAAGCGCCGTACATTGAAACATATGTCAACTATCTATTAATTATATTCATGCCAATGATTCCATCACATATTTTCTTCAATGATATTCCATATGAAAATGGATCTATTTACCAGTGTGAGTATGTTATATCAATATGTTTATCGATGTCTATAAGTGTAAATGTTATATGTTATATCATGTTGTATCAATCTAATTGTTAATCTTATCAATCATATATCAATTATATCTATCAATCAATTCATATATTATCATGCAAATGCAATCATAGATATAATTTATGAATAGCAAGGCAAGACATTCAACTTTAATATGGTGTTTTTATCCCTCCATCTGTCATCCATCAATCTTATCAATCCCTCAATCATTCAATTATATCTTTCAATTAATCATTTATTTTAACATATGACTTTCAATAAGACAATGAAGAGTCATCACTCCCTATCCGTTGACATAATTCAATCAATCAATTACAAGCTAATATTCAATATTACATCACAAACCTTTATTTTAAGAAAGCCCATCGGACCACCCTCATTTATAGGATTTTATCATTTTATAAGTCAACCCATATTAATTATAATGCTAATAGTCAACCCTCTTTGCTTACATATAAATGACACATTTATCATATAGCAATTGTATCATTTCCTTTATTCAGTACAACATTATGCATGAAATGCTTAAAATATATATTATTCATTTACTTTAAAAAATCATAACTATTAATTTACCCGATCAAATTTAATAATATTATAATCAAAATGCTCATAAGAATCATGTATATCATATATAAAAAAGTTATATGATGAAAATTTAGTAAATCAAGAGAAAATATATTTTTATTAATTTGGGAAGATTAATATTATATAACTCAAAATCATTAAAAACTAAAGTAGAATTTGTGTTACCTACCATGATCAAAAGAAATATCAAAATAGCATGAAAAATAATCCAAAACTCTTCCTCTCTCTCCTCTCCTTCTCTTCTCTTCCTCTCCTTTGGTTACCCTACAAGCTAAGAAATGAGGAAGGGGGAGGAATGGAATGTTAGGGATGTCAATATATGACACAACCCAAAATCTTGTCACAACCCAACCCAATATGACCTACATTTACACTGGTCATACCATATCCAATTATGGCAAGATTGACCCGACAATCTGGTTGGAGAAGCACTGAAATAAAACTTTCAATTTATGTACTGCATAGAGCCACTAATAATTGCAATATAAAGCGGAAGACTATTGAATCTCAAAATAAATTTCTTTTTATTATCCAAAAATATATATAAACTGAAATATATCTACAACAACACTTGGTAATAGAGAGAATAACAAAATAAAAGTCAATCCTCTAAAAAATAAAACTAATAAAATATACCTATAACATAGATCAAAGCTTATTATCCATACTACTCAGCTCACTCATTACCCTTCCTATGGTTTGAAATATAAACAAAAGCAGGAATGAGCTAGCATGGCTCAATAGGATATTGTAACCTAAAATAAAAATCAATAACTGAAACCAAAAGAACAAAAAATATTGTGCGGTAAAGTTATTATACGAAAAACTAAGACGGAAACAAAAGCAGAAGTTGAAACTAAAACTAAAGAACTATAAGTAGATATTCATTTTATCAGAATGACTCTCAGAACAAATTTTTATATATATTTATAACTTCATTAACATAATCTCACTTCGGTAGCCCGTAGACTGCAACATAACAAAATCCCACTTTGATTTCCCACAGGCATCAGATTAACATAATCTCAACCCGGTCGCCCACTAGCGCCGACATAATAGAATCCCACCTTTGTCACCCACTAGCGCCGGCATAACATCACGTCACATTTTTTTTAATTCATTTCATAAATTAAAACATAATTAAATTAAATTAAAAAATTATTAAAATGCCTCAACATCATGTAACAGAAAAACTATTAAATAAAAAATCACAATTCTGAAACATAATCAAATTACCAGATATTGTATAAAATATCATTTTGAAGCTTTAATTGAATTGAATAACTATTTTTAGGTTTCAAAAGAAATTTTTGAGTAGGTGAAAATCGATGCCTTTTCAAAATCACATGGAAAAAAAATTTAGAATACACTCAAAATGTTTATAATATTAATCTCTATAACTAATAAAAAGTTATGCGGTAAATGTTTTACTAAAATAAAATTATCTTTATTTTTCAATAACAAAAATACAAATTTTATTGAAAAAATACAAAAAAATATAAAATTATTAAAAATTGAAATAGGCAAAATGTAACTTACCTCGAGATGAACAAAATTTCCAACTGGGCTAACAGATAAAAATGACTCTACAACCTTTAAAACCCAGCTTTTCTCTCTCCTTCACTCTCTTTTTCTCTCAAATTTATGTTTCATTTCTCTATTAACGAAAATGGGTTCAAGAAATGATGTTTTAAAAATTTTCATTAATGGAAATAAATTTTAAATAAAATAATAATAATAATAATAAAATTAATTTTTAATATAAAATTCATATAAATACTTTTAGGGCTTCAAAAATTATTAAAAAAATATTCATAAAATAACTCAATTTATTTAAAAAATTCGAGTGGATTCAATTTACAGAATGGACATCTAACAATCCCAAAAATCCCAATTATATATCTAGGTGCCAATTTTTAAGGAATTTCACCGGTGCTAGAAATTTTGAAAAATTTTGTGAAAATAAAACATAACAATATTGTTATGCCAACTTATAATAACTGCTGAAATAATTTGTATCTGTTATAAGTAAAAATATCTTTTATAAATTTTTGAGTTATAACAACCCGACCAAAAAACTTTCGGGGTCGGGTCAATCTATTTACCAAACAATTAGGGTTTGGGTTCAAGATGCTAAACTTTTTTTTTAAAATCAGGTAGGGTTCGAGTTGACTTAAAAATCTGAAATCAACTTAGAACTAACCCAAGTTGCATTTGTGCGCAAACAGACCCCACCGTGCAAGCTCAAGCTCTCCAACGCTCCGGTTCACATGGTAGCACCTACCTCCCACTCTACGATTCACACCACTACGCTCACCTGCAGTCGTGCCCGTGCTCTCAACCTAGGCGCACATGCTTGTGCGCCTATCGGGACCGTACCCGGCCCCAGTGTTTGTGCTAGCCAGTTGGGCGAACTCGCTGTTTGTCTCGCCCACTCGTGGACACGCAGCTTGTGATTGATCTCTCCCACTCGCAGACACGAGCCACGTGGGTATAGGTAACCCGCATGGGTCAAGTTTGGTTCTACCTTTTAAACCCCTTTACCAAACCAGGACGGGGTCAAGTCACCCGAATTAGATTGGAATCAATTCCAGGTTCAACCTGAACTTGACCCGAATACCCTTTTTGACACTCCGATGGTGTAGTTAGGGGTGTCAATACTTGACCTGACTTAGATCTAACCGAGAAAAATTCTAGGTCTGGGTCAACCCATTTACTAAACAAGATGGGTTTGGGTTCAAGATACCAACCTATTTCTAAAATCAGGTCAGGTTCGTGTCACACGCGCTCGTATCTGCTCTACCACTCCGCCATCCTTGCACCCACGCCCGCGCCTGCTCCAGTGCCTATGCAAGTAAATTAGGGAAATAAATTAAGATACAAATTTCAAGTCATTACAATAAATACACATCTTTAAATCACTTAACATTTTCACAACTCAAGTAAATTAAGGAAATAAATTATACTCATACATCTATATAAGTATTTCATAAATACCAAATAGATTTTAGCTAAAGAACTTGACCAAAGTAACCATATCGCTCATCAAAAGCATTTGCCAATAGGGAATGTAGTTCTCCCCACTCAATTGAATCATGGAGTTGTCCCCAACATGCACACAATAGAACTCATGCAAATTCATCCAAACCCTAGCTCGAGAATCACTTACCGTGGAAGGACTTGATCTTCCAAGGTCATTCATTATCATCCAGGCTATCAAACTATCATGGACATCCCCCAATCAATTTATAGAAAGCACACACCTCAATGGTTCCAAATTGATACCCTCTAAACTCGATTAGTCCTTAACTTGTAGTCAATCTCACTTGAAGGGACTTGCGCTCAGAGGTACGCACAAAGGATTCCCCCATACAAGCTCATCCAATGTCATATCATGAGAACTCGTATGTGAGACTCACCATGATATAAAGGGTGATGTCAAAGGCAAAGAGCCAAATGAACCCCTAATAGAAAAATCAAATGTCAGATTCAATATGTAAGAAGTCATATTGAGTATTATATTTATTTTTATTTTTTTTAATATAGTCTTCACATAATCCTCTAAACCCTATAAATAAAAAGTGAAAAAGCAAATTTTGAATTTTTTAAATACTTTCTAGTCTTTTGGCATCTTTAAGCTTTGAGCTTTCATCACCCTCAGTCTCCATACTCACCCAAGCCTTTCTCAATTCTCTAATTCTTACCCAAGGAAATTGCTTGCTATTAACGTCAAATGTCAACCGCATACAAATTGAAATCTAACATCTCTCTAACTAGATTGGATGAATAAAGCACCTTTATAAGCCTAAATCTTTTAATCATTATTATTTTACTCAGTCATCCACTGCCAGCTATATTTGTGAATAAAATAGGCAAACCGAGCACAAGTTTTATAGCATAAGAGATCAATCAATATGTTGCCCAAAAGCTTAACGTCCCACATCCACCTTATATTGATCAAGCTTGTTAGTAAGAAATCCAATTGAAGATGGCAAATACTTTACAGACTTCAGTGAAGCTCAGCAAAATTTGTTAGATACATCACTTGGATTCAAATACATAAATTTTAGAATAAAAGCAAACAGGAATCTATGTTACACAAATGCATGATGCATTTCTTTTATGGACATACGTTATTGTTTCCAGTTAATATACAGTGAGCCATTCAATATATATATATATATATATATATATATATATATATATATGAAGAAACCTGAAGACTGCAAAAATTTCAGCTCTTCTCTGGTAAGCATAGGAATCACAATTCAACGTACCATTGGTTGAAATTTTCATTTTCGAAGTGTGCTGTAAAATCACCATCACCCTTCGTCTGAGCTGATTACGTCAAGTTCTATCATGTTCACAGAAGATTGATAGGCCTTCTGCCTTTTAGTCTCTGTTCCATTTTTGAATGCAAGATTTGATGGCAGTTTTGTAGCTACAGCAGGTCTGAGGAATTAGCAGCAACGCTTAGCTCCTATTTATCTATCAGAACCACACGTAACTTTCTTTATAGCAAAAAAAAATGCACTTTACCTTTTCCCTGAGCTGGTTTTTATTTCATTTGTCTTTAGAGTTTGTTTATCTGGTAGTTTTAACTCAGTCTTGGCTGGTACAGAAGTTATAATCTTAGATTAGTACATAAAAGTACTCAACTAGGTAATAAAAGTCATATTTAGTACCAGTTATATTGCTGAGGAATCTTATCCCCTGAGAATGGCTATTGGTCGTCAATTTATCTGCAGTACTGCACATGTGTGTGCCAAGATCAGAATAAAACTAGTTGACACTACAATGCCAACAAAAGTAAGCTCTAAAGTCACTCCGGCTGCTAAAAGAATAGGTCAAAATGGCTACTGTGTTGTTTATTTCAAATCGGCACAGCCTGAATGTAAATTAACAAGATTTACTAGAAGAAAAATTGGAGTAAGCTCGCTACAAGTCCTAAGATTGTGACAAATAATTATAACAAGTTATTTAAGTAGCTCTTCGAAACTTCGGCTATCACTAGTAAAGAATATCCGGTTAGCAACAGTACATGAAGCCAGAAGCTGATATATATCCCTTCAAGGGCTTTGGATGAAATTAGTATATGCATTTCTTCAAGGGCTTTGAATGAAATTATAAATGCATTTCTTCAAGGGCTTTGGATGAAATTATAAATTTAACCATAAGCTGATAAATAATGGATGCTCAAAAATAAAAGGACGAACCTCAGGACTCTCCTAAGTCCATCTACAGACATTACTTTTGCTTGCTGCACTGAATTTGCCCTATTTGTTTGGCTCGCTTGGGGATTAACAATGTAAACACCCTCTGGTTGGGGTCTGAATGCCATTTTTAAGTTCCTGGAATGAAAATTCACCAGAAACAAAAAAGAATGATAGTTTTACAATTTTATGAATAGAGATCATCTCAATGTGAAGCAGCAAGTAGGCAGAAAAATCAGATCTAAAAATTCAGTGAACATAAACAATAAATAAACAAAACGGCAAAATATCTACTTACCCACCCTTCAGTTCGGTACGTGCAGTGGTATAACTTCGGGAGGTTTTCTGTTGCAAGAATGGTTATACACATGAAATAGGAGTTAAACTGTTGTGCTAGAGATGAGTGAATTCTCTTACCGAGGAATGATATTTGCAATACAACCCCTTATTTCTGCAATAAAAAATAATTTTCATTATTAACGTATAATTGTTGGGATATGATGCATCAATGGCTACGAAATCAAACAATATATACCAACACTAGCACCAACAAAATAAGAAAAAGTAAACCATACAAAGTGCGCTGGCAGCCTGGCACCTTGACAACTTAAGGTGACAACTGACATTATATATATATATGATTGTTTCGATGGTACAGTAAGACTGGAATGCGTTAGTTTTCAAAAATGTATTTGGCATCCTTTTTATTTATTAAAATTTGACTGACAAAAAGGCATCCTAATGAACTTTATAAATACAAATGTATCTTTAACAATTAGATGATGATACTTCACTCTCATTTCATATAAAAAGAGGATATTTTGATCCAAAAGATTAATCTTCTTAAGATAAACCAATCAAGTATTCATCTTCATTAAGATCCTTTTCGAGTAAAAGTTTCATCTCAATAATGTAATTTTGCAGTTTGTATCTTTTTCAATAATATTTACAATCATTTTGTATAAATATTCTATAACCTTTGGATTAATTGGTGATTAGGGCCACCAAAAAAGCTAAATGTTTGCAGACTATTCATGATCGACTCATTGAAAACTTGTATTTGATTTGTTCATTAAGAAAGCGAGCTAAGCACAAATAGGCATTTTAATCTCTAATTTTAAACAAGTTGAACATGTACAAAGGTACAGTTTGATCGTGTCGTATATGCTCGAAATAATTATGCTTGAAGTTATTGCATAATATGGACCTAATCTTATATTGCCATCTTAACATGTGATGTGAGTGCCTATAATTGAAAGAGAAATACAAGCGACCACAAAGAAGTAGATGAACACAAAAAAAAAATGGCTAAAAAATGAGTGCACCTTTATGCCAAATGGGTAGGTTGATCACAAAAAGCCATCTATTACAAATTTTTTTATTAATTCACCATCTGACATAGTATTCATGGAGTATATAGATTCATTTGAATGTTAAAAGGCTACAATTGAGTTCATTGAACTCTTTGATGTATAGATATAGAAGGTTGGAAAATAGAGTATATAGCAAATTACTCTAACTATATTCTTGCATATTAGCCACTTATAATATTATAGGCTTGAGCTCGTTTGGAAAGCTCGAGCTTCACTCGATGGTTGAACTCGATTTCTTAATTTTCAATTAAAAAAAATTCATAGAATTTTTAATTATAATATAAATTAATTTAAAATTATTAAAATATATTATATAATCCTAATTTAATTAATTTTTAAATATATCTTAAATTAATCGAGTGGCTCAACGAGCTTTTGAGCCAACTCAAATTGAGCTTAAGCTCGAGCTCGTTTAATATATGAGCTCGAGTATAGGCTCGAGCTCGAACTCACGGCTTGACAAGCTCGACTTGTGAGCTCATTAATGAGTCGAGCTCGAGCCTCTCGCGAACCAGCTCTATAATACTACAAAATATTCAAAATGTGAATTTTGGCTAAGAAATATTTCTTTCATGGGGCTTCAACTGTCGAGATGCATAAGCAATTACCTTTCTACTCTGCATTAGAACACATCCCAAGCCCTTCAAAGATGCATCACTGTAAATCTGAAATCCTTCTATTCCTGAGGCAAGTGTCAATACTGGGGCTGTCGTCAGTAATCTTTCAATGCTTGAAAGTTTTTCTCACATTCCGTCTTATGTTAAAGTGAAATGGAAATATAGACCTGAAAAAGATGCAACTTGGGAGAGGGAAGAAAACATTAAATTGAAATTCCCTTGTTTCATGACCGCTAAAGCATTGAATTTTGAGGATGAAATTTAAATAAGGGGTGAATTATAATACCCAAAAATATTCAAAATGTGAATTTTGGCTAAGAAACATTTCCTTCTTGGGGCATATTATCAATGGTGAAGGAATTTCTGTAGACCCTCAAAAAGTAAAAGCAATTATGGAATGGCCAACACCAAAGAATGTTACAAAGGTTCCTAGTTTTCTTGGAGTAGCAGGATATTACAGAAGGTTTGTCAAAAGATTTTCACAGATTGCTATGCCTTTGTCCAAACTAATGAGGAATGAGTTAAAATTTGAATGGACAACGGAATGTGAGAAAAGCTTTCAAGCATTGAAAGAGCATCTAATGATAGCCCCAATATTGACACTTCCCTCAGGAACATAAGGATTTCAGATTTACAGTGATGCATCTTTGAAGGGCTTGGGATGTGTTCTAATGCAGAATAGAAAGGTGATTGCTTATGCATCTCGACCGTTGAAGCCCCATGAAAGAAATTATCCCACTCATGATTTGGAGCTGGCTGCAGTGGTATTTGCTTTGAAGATTTGGAGACATTATCTATATGGGGTAAGATATGAAATTTTCACTGATCACCAGAGCCTAAAATATATATTTTCACAGAAGGAATTAAACTTACGACAAAGAAGATGATTAGAACTCATCAAAGATTATGATTTGGATATTCAATATTGTCCAGGAAAATCTAATATTGTGGCTGATGCACGATAAAATGGATGATTACTCAGGAGATTCAATTGATCAAGGAAATGGAAAGTTTGCAATTGGAGATTAGAGACTTAAAAAATATGGAGTTTGATATGCTGAAGTATTGGGAGAATCTAAATATATTTCTTTCCTTCTGTTATATTCCAATTTGACCGTTAAGGGGGCAAATTGGGGTGTGACAAGCTTGACTCGCTTACACCCCCAGTATGAAGCAAACCTAACATCACAATCATAGATAATGGTTGAAGAATTGTTATATAGACGTATAATTTCTTCAAATAATAGTCTAACAATATCGCAAGCATCATTCATTTTGAAACAAAGTAGAAAATTAGTCATATTGGAGAGTCTATCAACTACTACAAAAATACTATCATGTCCTCAAGCTGTACAGGGTAATTGATGTAGGCAAAGGGGGGGTCAAATCATTTTGGGTGGTAATTTTAGTAAGCTTAAATATCCTCTACTAAAAGTCAGCTCACTAATGTTGAGCTACTACTTATTCATCCATTAATTTGAAATTATTTGAGTTCATTCCCCCCTCTCTATTGTCCCTTTGGTTTCCCCCTTGGCTACCTTTTATGGTTCCCTGTGAAGCCCATTCCTCCCCCTTTGACTGCCTGTTCTGGTCCCCTAGATACCTATTCCGGTTCCCTGAGCTGCTGGTTCCAGTTCTCTGGGCTGCTGGTTCCAGTTCCCCTGGGCTGCTGGTTCCAGTTCCCTGGGTTACTGGTTCCGGTTCCCCTGGCTGCTGTTCCGATTCCTTTGGTTGTTTTTTCCAGTTCCCCTGGTTACCTATTCTAGGTCCCCACTCGGCTACCTTCCCGTGGCTGGTTCCTTTCCCCTTTGGCTGCCTTTTTTTGTTTTCAATGTGGTTGTTCGGATGTTGTTCTAGACTGAATGCTGGCCTTCTATTTTCCCTTTTTTTAATTAGTTTAAATGGGGGAAACTTGGGTTGTTTGGCTCCCTTTTCTCCTATATATATTAGATGTTTTATAGTTTTAATAAGAGTTATGTGAGGTATTTTTCGAAGCTAAAAAACCTGCGGGTTTTCTTGGAAAAGCTTGCGAACTTGTTCCATTCTTCCTCTCCTTCTTGGGAAAGCTTGTGAGTTTATCCTCTCATTCGTCTCGGCTTCTCACCTTTTTCTTCTCTCCGCAAGTTCGACATCAATTTTATCTTTCTTCTCAAATCAATAAAAGCAAGTTTAAGTGTTTGTTTTTATGTCATAAGTTTGTAAGGGTCATCTTTATCCTATAAAGTTGTATTTTGTTTAAATGTCGTATTTTATCTATTTTTGAGTATTTTGTATATTTTCTTATGTTCTTAGGAAGTCTTTTCTTTTGCTTGCAAAAATTAGAGTTTTTTCTAATTTTTTCTTCCATCAATTTGGTATCAGAGCTAGGTTTGTGCCTTACTAAGTTTTTCGTGTCTTTTGTTTAAGTGTTTAGATAAAAATGGAAAAAGACAAAAATTGAATCAGTGGTTGGAGAAAGTAATCCAGAAGATCTTGAAGAAAATATTCCTACGGATAAATGGATTCCGACGGAAGGAAGTTCAACAGATCCCCTACAGAATGAATTATACAAACCACAAATGAATATGCACTTGTGTACAGAGCAATATATGAAGAAAAAGAAATTTCTGCAAGAACAATTCAAGCAAGAACGAGAGGTGATTCTAAAGAAATATGAGGCCAAAATTCAAGAGTTGATGCGGCTCCTTTGTCTCATCAGGAACATACTCAAGCAATCTCATCAGGAGATGAGTATTTTCAACCGGAGGAGAATCTGATGTAGGCAAAGAGGGGGGGGGGGGGGGCAAACCATTTTGGGGTTTAATTTTAGTTAGTTTAAAATCCCGCCACTAAGTAAGCTTCAATATCCGCTACTAAAAGTCAGCTCATTAATGTTGAGCTACTACTTATTCAACTCATTAATTTGAAATTATTTGAGTTCATTCCCCCCCCCCACTCTCTACTGTTGCTTTGGTTTCCCCCTTGGTTGCCTTTTGCGATTCCCTGTGAAGCCCGTTCCTCCCCCTTTGACTACCTGTTCCGGTTCCCTAGATACCTGTTTCGGTTCCCTGGGCTGCTGGTTCCGGTTCCCCTGGGCTGGTGGTTCTGGTTCCCTGGGCTGCTGGTTTCGATTCCACTGGCTGCTGTTTCGATTCCCTTGGTTGTTTTTTTCGGTTTCCCTGGTTACCTATTCCGGTTCCCCACTTGGTTGCCTTCCCGTGGCTGGTTCCTTCCCCCTTTGGCTGCCTTTTTCCGGTTTTCTGTGTGGCTATTCGGGTGATGTTCTGGACTAAATGTTGGCCTTCCATTTTCCCATTTTTTAATTAGTTTAAATGGGGGAAACTTGAGCTGTTTGGCTGCCCCCTTTTCTCATATATATATATATATAAATAAGATGTTTTATAGTTTTAAAGAGTTATGTGCAGTATTTGATGAAGCTAAAAAACCTACGGGTTTTCCTGGAAAAGCTTGCGAGCTTGTTCTGTTCTTCCTCTCCTTCTTGGGAAAGCTTGCGAGCTTGTCCTCTCTTTCGTCTTGGCTTCTTACCTCTTTTTTCTCTCCGCAAGTTCGACGTAAATTGTATCTTTCTTCTCAAATCAAGAAAAGCAAGTTTATGTGTTTGTTTTTATGTTATAAGTTTGTAAGGGTCGTCTTTAAATGTCGTATTTTATCTATTTTTGAGTAATTTGTGTATTTTCTTATGTTCTTAGGAAGTCTTTTATTTTGCTTGCAAAAATTAGAGTTTTTTTTCAAATTTTTGCTTGCATCAGTAATCTTAAACAAGGTTTTAAAAATCGGATTTGACCGATCGGTTCGACCTATTCAACTATGAACCGGCAACAAAGCCGATCCAATCAACTCTGAATACTACTTTTGCATTAAACCGAATTAAACCGGTAAAAACTGGCGAATCGACCCCGATTCTCTTGAACCGACCAATTCAATTACCATATTTTTTTAAATAACTAAATTTATTATATTAGGATTAAATATTAAATAATTTTCTTAAAATAAACAAATTAATTTATATTTAAACTATTTAATTTAATTTAGCATGCACCCAAACTACCATGAAACATCTACACATGATCCACCACTCCATGAGAGCTCATAACACAAGGAAACTAAAAAAGCATATAAATAATAGCCAAAAAGAGCTTATAAATTAATAATAATTTATATTAAATTTATAAAGTTATATTAGAATTAAATTTATATTAAATATGTAATAATTTATATTAAATTATATGGTTATATGTAAATTAAATATAGATTAAAAATAAAATTTAAAAATTGAGAAATATTTAATTTTAAAATTACCATAGTATTATGAGTGTAAATTCTTAGAATTATGAGATTTGATATTTTTTTGCTCTTATATGAGATTTTAAAGTAATTCTTTTAATTAATTATGTAAATTTTATATTTCATTTAATTTTTCTCATATTTAGAATGATAACATTATTATTATGTTAATTTTATTAATTTTTAATAATATTATTATTGATTATGTCACCCGATTTGACCTCGATTTGATCGGTCGAACCATGTACCTCGCCTTCTTTCGGTCCGGTTTTCACAACCTTAATTCTAAGACAAAATATATCGTAAGGTCTTCCCTAATGTTATAAGAGATAGACAATGCAATATATTGACAAGAATTTTACTTTGTGGCTTTTGCTTGCTTATAAGTTAAATATTGGACAATTGATTTTTAAGCATCTCGTTCAAGGTAAGGCTAAAAAAATTAACTTTTTACTTAAAATTATTATTTTATCTTTCTCAAAATGACCAACAATTCCTCCATAATACAATTCAAAAAATAGGAATTCCTTCAGAGAGGATCTAAGAATGCAGAGTTGTTTTCCTAGATATAGATATCCATTAAATATAGAGAATGTTCTTTATAAGATTCAAAGTTTTCCTACATGCTCAATATAAATCAGATGAAAGTCAAGATACATTGGATACACATTTCTAATTTATTCAAATGCTGGGATTTTAAGTTCTAAACAATTGATAAAGCATCAATAGGTTTGTTCTGAATTGCAGCATTATATTTTAGGAAGAAGTAATCCTGGAGAAACTTAACCCATTTGGCATGCCTATGACTTAATTTTCATTGGATATAGAGAAACTTAAGAGCATGATGATATGAATTGAAAAAAATTTATTTACATAAAATATAATATTGCTAGTATATCAAAAGATTGAATGATAACATAAAATTTCATATCATATATTGAATATTTCTTATTTGTTTCATTTAATTTTTCAATAAAAAAACTACAGAACTTAATATTCCTCTAATTTCAATTCCAGATGCACCACAAGTCACCTCAAAGGCATTAAAAAAATTAGGAAGCCTAAGGATTGGGGAAAAAGTCATAAGAACCTTAATTTCATTTAAATAACTTTGTGCAACATAAGTCTAAAGTAGAATTTATCCAATTTAAGTAAGTCAGTGATTGGAGTTACAATGACAATAAAATTTTAATGAATCATCTATAAAAAATAGCTAAGCCATGAAAACTCCTAATATCAGTGAAACTTTTAGGTGTTGGCTAGTCTAAGATAACTTTAACTTTGGCAGGGTCAAATTTTATTCCAATAGCATAATTGAAAAATAAATAAAACTTCTATTTGTAAAAAAAAGTATTTCTTCAAATTTTAGCGTAACTTTTCTTTCCTAAGAGTCTAAAAATCATCCCAAAGTATTGCAGGTAGTATGTTTTACTTGAGCTAAAAATTAAGATGTCATAAAAATATACAACAAAAAAATTTCTTATATATGGTTAAGAATAGTATTCATCAATCTCATGAATGTGTTCGGGGCATTTGAGAGTCCAACAGGTATGACCAACCATTCATAAAGCCCATCAAAGGTCTTAAAAATAATTTTTTATTCATTTCCTGATCAAATCCTAATTTAGTAATAACCACTTTACGAATCAATGTTGGAGAGAAATTTTCCCTTGAGATCATATCAATCATATCATCTAATCAAGGAATAGGAATCCTATACTTAACAGTGATTTTATTTATAACCGAACTATCAAAACACATTCACCATATTCAAACTTTCTTAGGAGTTAGTAAAACCAAGATCGCATAAGTAGTAAGACTATCTTGTACAAAATATTTGATTCATTCTATAATGAGAAAGGTTGGGAAGTTGTGAACCTGGAATTAAATCAATAACATGTTTGATTGTTCTAGACTTCTAGGAGGTAATTCATCAAAAAGTTCTTCAAGTGAATATCACTAAACTCAAAATGGAGTAGAGATAACATAGCAAGTATGTGAGTCTCATTTTTGTTTAGGGTTACTTTTTTTTTACATGTAACAACGAAAGTATGCTCAAACCAAAAAATATCATTTTCAGAATTTCATATACTATAGTTTCTATTAGTGAGGTCATAGAAGTAGGCTCAATAGGGATACTTGAGTTTGTATCAAAATTGATAATATTATCATTGGCAGTAGGATTTTTTGATAACAATCAATTGAAGCATAGCACATTTCTTAGGTATGGGTTTAGGTTGTAAATCAGAGTTTGTTTTATGTGTTTCTATAATAGGTTTTCTCTATAAGTTTTACTAAAAGGATTATAATGATTTTATTATTACTTTTGAAAATATAAGTATTCTCTATATCCTAATGAGTAACACTCATGTCAAACAATTAAAGTCTTTCTAGCAAAACATGAGTAATGTCCATGGAAAGGACATAACAACAAATATGATCTTCATAACTACCAATCTTAATGGGAACTAAGCATCTGCTGATGAAAGCAAGAATATGGTTAACCCAACTGACATAAAAAAAAATTATGTTGTGTTTCGATCTTAAGATTGACTCTAGCAATAGTGTGGTTGAGATGAGATTCATTGCATTTTCTCAATGTATAAAAAATTTACATCTTGTCTCATTGCACATCACATATATACTAAAAATATTCTTTTTTCTCCAATCATTTATGTCATTCTTAGCTACAGTCAAACATCTCATTACATTGAGATGAAAGTCATTTATACACTCTAATTCTTCATCAGATAATGAGTTAATATACAAAACTTTTTCTAAATCATCTATTATGTCCTCAATTTCTTCTAAGAACATATTATTTCTATATTATTTTTAAAACTTCCTTCAGTAGAATTTTTGCTTGATTGGGTTGGGCTAGTAATGATGTTGGTCAAACAATAGACTTATGAGATAAGTGGAGAAGTGGATTTGAGTCTCCATTTTAGAGAGGGATGCACATTTCTTTGTTTCCTTGACTAAAAAGGCATAATGAAAGACTTCTTCTAAAGTCTGAGGGTCAAATGATTCAACTTCATTCCTAATAACAAACTTAAGTCAAATGACAAATATGTTGGCAAGTTGCCTATCATTATCACCATAAACATTCCTAGAAACTAAGTCTTCAAAGGTGTATAAATATTCAATAATGGGAGACTACCTTGCCTTAAGGTCAGTAATTGCCCATGTAGTTTCTTGTCATAAATTTTAGGACAATACTTAGCTCTTGACATTTCTTTGATTTCTATCTAGGTCAGGGTCATTCTTCCTAATCTTGTTCCTTGGCTAAAGTGTTTATCTAATAAATTTCAGTATATCCAATTAATTTGATTTTAGTGAAATTAACTAGATTATCATCCAACTTATACCATAAAAAATTATCTATATGGAGTAATCAGTCTAACAAGCTATTAGGGTCATGGGTGTCATCATAGGTGGGAGCTTAAACTTTAACTCTCTTAGAGGGATCACTAAAGTCATCAACATTTCTATGAGGATTGTCTCTTCTACCTCCATTCCTAGGGTTGGGTTGTCTCTAGGGGTGTCAATTCGGGTCAACATGTCGGGTTCGGGTCAAACCCGGAACTGACCCAATGCTATTTGACACGACCCGAACCCGGCCCGTTTTTGCAAACGAGTCAGAAAATGCAACCCAAACCCGACCCGCCGGGTTGACACATCCGACCCGGAAATTGAAAATGCGGAAGCGGGAGCCCGGAGGCCGGATCGCGTGGCTATGGTCCGCGTGGACTTGAAGGCAGCCAACTTGGGCTCGTCACGCGTGCGGAAGTGGGAAGCACCAAACGGCCTAAGCGGAGCAACTACTAAGCCTAGCGGGCCTGGATTGAGAAAGCGTGAAGCAGAGCGGCTGAGCCCGGATTGCGGTCCTGCGGAAGAGGGAGCTCGGATTGCGGCACTGAACCGAACCGCTAAGCCTGGATTGCGAAACAGCGGAAGCGGAGCGGCTGAGCCCAGACCCCAGATCGCGGAAGCGGAGCCCAGATTGTTGGGTTAACGGACCCGAACCCATGTCAAATTTGGGTTGATTTAGGGTTTCCAGGTTAACCCGAACCCGGCCTGTTTTTGCAAACTGGTCAAAAATTTAAACCCAAACCCGACCCGTTTGCTAACCGGGTTGACCCGAACCCGGATTTTTCCGGGTCGGGTTCGGGTCAAGTGTCGGGTCGTGTCAAAAATTGACACCCCTAGTTGTCTCATGTTAGGTAGGTCTTCACATTGGTCCATATAAGAAGCAGCATTAAATAAAGGTGCATTATGATTTTGGGTAGGACATGAGACATTATTTCTATTATTTCGTAAATGACTTAAGACAACTTGCATTTAATAATTAAGTTTTTTAAATTTGGGTTTTATACTCCTCAAATAATTCTTTATTCTTAGATTCATTTTTATGAATCCAAAGGTCTAAGGGATCAACCATCCAAGTCAAATTTTCAATTTGATATTGAGGTATTGATTTAGACGCAAAGAGATTATTTTTTTTTATATGAAAAAAGAGATAAAGAGTAAATGGCTATAGTCGAGAAAGAGAGAAATTTAAAAAATAGATGCAAAAGTAGAATGGATTTTAACTTTAAAAAAAAACCTTTTAGGTGAGGAGGGTACAAAGGCCTCTTATGTCCCAAGTGCTCCTTAAATAGTTTAGGCCCTTTTTTATTTTTTATTTTTTACTTTAAATACTAAACTTTATACACATATTTTACACATGTAATTTTGATTACAATAAAATACAATAAAAATATGTCTGAATCCAAAAGCCAAACTATTTAAATATGATAAAAAAACAACAAATTTTACAAAAAACAATTAATACAAAAACAAATAAGATCACTATCAAATATCGTCTAGTCATCCCTTCCTTCTTGATCCTATGGTCAGCATGGGGATTCGTGGGAGGCTCACTTGGATCAACCCAATCTCCTTTCATGTTTAGGTGGTTGATTTAGGAATGATTATATTAGTGCAATTATGCATTATTCTATAATTGTTAATTTCCTTATTAAGATGTCTTGTACAAATCTATAAATAAGGATGATTTTGTGCAATAAAGCCTTTTTTCCCTCTCAAATTTTCTGAATTTAATATGGTATCAAAGCCTAAGGATGCATAATCCGCTTTCCCTGCTGTCACACCACCGGCCTTTATTATCAAAATTATGAAGGCTACTGTTCCAGGCTGCCTTGTTCTTATCCCTATTGGGTCTTTCTTCTTTTTCATGCATCCAAGACTGAGAAAGAGTGAGAGACAAAGCTGTGTGCGACTCCCTATGTGGGATCGAGAGGCAGAAACGAATGAACTTGGGAGTTTGTCTCTGCTTATGTGGAAGCATTCAACTGGGCCGATCAAACAGGAGTCTGTTCAATTGGACTCATACATCCTAGGAAGGAGGAGATCTGCATGCCAATGTGTTTTCTTTATTGTTATCCCTGAAGCTTATTGAAACCCTAAAAATAGATTTTTTTCTACTAACAAGCCTTCATTGTTGGCCTTCCCTTGTTGTTGTTATACTATCTATAATCAGCATAGCTTTCATTGCTGCTTTGCTTAATATAGCCTTCATCACTACTCTTTGCCACTGCAGTATCTAAAGCAAATTCCTCCCAAAACTTTGACCAAATAGAGGACTCTATAGTGCACCAAGAAAGAGGAGACCTCCAAAATATGCAACATTCCTACCGCTTAAATGAGAAGAATTACTTAAAGTGGTCTCAACTTGTAAAGACCTACTTGAAAGGGAAATAAAAGATGAATCACCTACTTATGATAGGACCAAATGGAGGAGATCCTAATTTTTGGGCATTGGAATAAGCAAACTTCAAGTTTATGTCATGGTTGTTGAATTTCATGACTCCATAAATTAGTGATACTCTCATGTTCCTATCTACTGCAAAAGACATATGAGATTCTACCAGACAAGCCTTCTCAACAGCTTGAGATGTTGCTCAAATCTTCAAAATTAAGGTCAAGATGGGAACAACAAAACAAGAAAGTAAGACCGTGACTGAATATGCCACTCTTCTTCAAGGCTTCTGGCAAGAACTTGATCGCTACAGATGCATAGAGGTTAAGTGTTCAGAAGATTATGCTATCCTAAAAAGCTTTATTGAGAAAGATAGAGTGTGTGACTTTCTTGCTGGTTATATGCGGAGTTTGACTAGGTTAGAGTTCAGATTATTGGCTAAGAGGAGACACCTTCACTATATAAGACCATTTCTCTCATTCGTGCTAAGGAAAGCTAAAGAGGAGTAAAGCTAGAATCAAAGGTTGTTGAAGGTTGAACAATGGTGACAACCAAAGAGGCATTATGGAAGGAAATAGGTAAGGATTCTTCAAAATCTAAAGACAATAAAGACTCCCTTTGGTGTAGCTATTACAAAAAATCTAGACACACAAAGGAGACCTGCTAGAAGTTATATGAAAAGCCCTCAAGTAAGGAGTGGAATTAAATAAGTGAACAAAAGGAGACATCACAAGCTAACACTACAACAAGTCAGCCCAGCCCGACCCAAAAACACATTCCAACTTCAAATATCTCAATAAAGAAAATATTGATAGGCTAAAACAACTCTATGTATCCCTTAAAAAATCACTTGCATTTTCTTCTCTTGCACTTTCATGTAAGTTTCACATATCTATTAAATTAAGTCTCTAGAAAGCATCTGAAACGTTTATGGATCATTACCTTAGGAGCCACAAATCACTTGACACACTCCACCCATTTCATCAACTATACTCCTTACCCAAGTGATAAGAAAATCATCACTACTGATGGTTCTTTTACCACAGTAGTAGGCCAAGGAGACATACCCTTATCTCTCCTCTCACTCTCAAAAATGTGCTCCACGTACCTCAATTATTCACAAATATAATCTCCATACAAAAACTTACTAGTGAACATAACTCTCAATTCATATTTAACCCTACTTGTTTATTTTGAACCATGGATCAAGAAAGAAGATTGGACTTGCTAAGAAAAAAGATGGGTTGTACTACCTAGAAGCGCATAACAAATCCACTATTATCAATAATAGTTATTATATGTTATCTCTATATAATATTAAATCTATTATTTGGCTTCAACATTTTAGATTTTTAGATTGGGACATCCATCTTTTGATGTCTCAAAAAACATGTATCCAAAATTTTTTTATATGTTGAAAAATGAATCCTTTCATTGTGAAACATATGAAAAGCAAAGCATAAACATGTTTATTTCAAAAAAAAAAAAAAGATATGTCATACTCCATTCTACCTTATTCATAGTGATATCTAGAGACCCAAAAAAATCCCTAATATCTCAGGGGCCCCATCCTTCATTGAAGATAGCACTTGATTCTATTTGATCGTTCTCTCAAAAATAAAACTGATGTTAGCACTATCCTCCCTAATTTTCACATCATGATCCATAACCAATTCGACGTAAAAATAAGAAAATTTTATTTCAACAATGTCAAAGATTAATTTAACCAAATACTATCCTCATACTTTCAAAAAGAATGTATCATTCATAAGTCTTCTTATGTTCACACATACAATAATATCGAGTTACAGAAAGAAAAAAAAGGCCACCTTCTTACAATCATCCGTGCACTTCTATTCCACAACAATATACTCAAATCCTATTGGGGGAAGCCCTTCTAACTACCACATATTTCATTAACTGACTACCTTCAAAATCCATGGGACTAAAACCACCAATTAATATTTTGTCATCTTTTTACCCTGAAGTCCGAACGCATAACTTCACACCCAAAATCTTTGGGTGCACTGCCTATATTCACACATTCATAGCCAAAATAGAGGAAAATTAAATCCAAGAGCACTCAAATGTATCTTTGTTGGATATTCATCCAGCCATAGAGATTATAAATGTTATCACCCCTCCACCTAGAAAACTCTTGTATCTATTAACTCCGCTTTTGACGAACAAAAATTGTATTTCACCAAACCTGGTCTTCAGGGGGAGACTGAAAGTGAGGAAGATGAGGAAAGACTAGAAAGTGAGCTCCCCCTACCCCCCCCCCCCCCCCCCCCCCCCCCCCCGACCTTTCAACTCCACCTCAAACCGATCCACCTAAACCTGAAACCAAAGCCAAGGAAACTGAGGACAAAGCTATTTTATGTGAACAATATCATCTTGACTGAGAATGATGAAAAAGAGAAATTGATTCTAAGAAAATATTTTGCCAATGAATTTAAGATCAAAGAACTTGGAAGATTAAAATATTTTCTAGGAATTTAAGTGGTCCACTCCAGCAAATGAATCTTCATTTCACAACAGAAATACGTTATTGATCTTCTTAAAGAAATAGATAAACTAACTTGTAAACTGACACTAACACCAGTAGAACCAAATCTTAAACTAGGGGAAGCAAAAGATGATCCAAATGTAGATAAGGGAGCTTACCAGAGAGTTGTAGGGAAATTATCTAACTTTCCCACACCAGACTAGATATAGTGTTTCTATAAGCATGGTCAGCCAGTTCATGTAGAATTCATAGAAGAATCACATGCAAGTAGTAGATAGAAATAGAATATTGCACTACCTCAAGGGAAATCCAGGAAAGAGGATTCTCTTCATAAGAGAATATAGAATAACCCCATAAGCTTATACTGATACAAATTACACAAAATCACCAGTACATAGAAGATCTGCTTCAGAATATTGCACATTCCTTGGAGGAAACCTAATTACATGGAGCAAGAAATAGAATGTGGTGACAAGGTCTGCAAAGGTAGAGTTTAGAGCTATGACCTTAGGTATATGTAAGCTAATATGGATCAAGATATTCTAGAAGTCTTAAGAATCAAGTGGGAAGGACCCATTAAGCTACACTATGACAAGAGTCAATAACATAATAGCTCTCAATCCAGTTCAGCATGACAAGACCAAACACATAAAAGTAGATAGATATTTCATAAAGGCGAAACTGGATAGTGGACTTATCTTTTATCATGTCTCATCAAAATATCAACTTGCAGACATTCTTACCAAGAGACTTGATAACTTTATTTTGCTGGGACTAATTACCAAGCTGGAAATGACTAATTTGTATTTCTCAACTTGAGGGAGAGTGTCAAATACTATCCCAACCGTCGCTTCCTTCTTAATCTTATGGCCAGCATGGAGATTCGTGGGAGGCTCACTTGGATCACTCCAATCTCCTTCTTCAATATTTGGGTGGCTGATTTAGGAAGGATTATATTAGTACAATTATGCATTATTCTGTAATTATTTATTTCTTTATTAAGATATCTTGTATAGAACTATAAATATGGATAATTTTGTGCAATAAAGATTAAGCCTTTTTTCCCTCTCCAATTTTCTGACTTCAACAATGACGTAAAGTTTTATGTGCATCAAAGAAATATTTTAATTTTTTTGAGGTGGAGCACGCCCTTATCAAGATTTTTACTCAAAAGAAAAGGTTATGGATAGGTTCACACAAGGGTATTAGCCAAGCTTTATGGTAGAGCTAGGTTATTAAATTTTATATTTACACTGTAAACTTGCAAGAAATATATAATACATCCAAACTATTAATATAAAATAAATTTATCATAACAGATTTACTAACCTTAAACTTGAGGCAGTAACTCTCAAGATTTTAGAAGCAAGTCCTTTATAAGAATATTCTTCTTAATTGTCTAGAAATTCTGACCAAATAACTTCTTCCCATATTCACTCTAATACTAGATATGATGGTGATGGGTAGCCTTTAGATGAGATTAATGGCTAACAAAAGCTATGAATTTTTAGATTGATGTTTAAAGAGGTGTTCTAAAGTTTATGGTGGAATAATAAGAAGCTTAAAATGGTACATTAATAAAAATTCCAAACTAGTCCAATTTGGGCTAGTTTGGAGCTAATTTTAAAGATTACTTTAGGGAGTGACTTTTATGTGGGATAAAGGGTTGAAGATGATGGGGAAATGTTAAATTAGGATGTGAACTTATGATATGAAATTGATGGTAGATTTTGATTGAGTTTAAAAGGATGTCGAAGAGTAGATAATTAGATTACATCCAAGTACTCTCTAGTTGGGTTGAGAGCTATGTGGAAGTTTTTATAATGATTTTAAGATTATGGTTGCTGGTCTATTGATCTTAGAGAATGCTTATAAAGTGAATGAAGAGTTTAGAGCAGGTGTTCAAGAGGAATAGCAAATAACATAAAAGAAATAAAGATAACTACCTAATCTCACCAAATAAAAGGCACATACTTGAAGTCAGCAACTAAATAAAGAATATTTCTAGATAGAATTATTTTATTTTTAAAAAATAAAAATTACAATGCATATCAACCCATATTTATATGCATTATAAAACTAACTTTTGGATAGAAAAATCCAAATAAAAAAAAGAGATGAAAAGAAGAGTGTTGGTGAATATTAAATAGGAGTTCAAATCAACCATTTTTTAAATTCCTTATCCATACTTAGTCATATCATGACTGACCATACCCCAATCTCACCAATTCTGCACCACTTGTATATTTTATTTTCTTATCATTTTGAGAATAATTTCATTATATATATATATATATATATATATATATATATATATAATGAAATTATTCTCAAAATGATAAGAAAATAAAATATACAAGTGGTGCAGAATTGGTGAGATTGGGCATTAAACACTTTACTATCTTTTCTCACTTTTGCAAGTATATATAAGAAAAAAGAAAATTTAAGGCATATGTTTTTTGCTAAGGATTAAAACAAATCTAGATTTATTGTTGACTACAAAATAAAAAAAATAAATGAGATTATTCTAAAGACTATATTTTGGAATAGTATAATATATGTTTTAAAAATTACAAACCATTATTGAAAATATTGAGATCAATAGATGGTGATAAGAAGTTGACTATGGATTATATTTATGATAAAATAAACAAAGTGAATGATGCATTTAGTAATACATTTAAAGGAGATGAAAAAAGTACGCACAAGTCTTTCATGTCAATGAAGAGAGATGTGGGTGTCAACTCCGACAATCATGGCATCAAGTTGAATGCTTTCTTAACCTAGAGTGTTTTTACAAGTATAAGTTTATAACACAATCAGCTGAATAATTAATGAAAGTCTTGAATATAATTATTGGCGTGTTAATAGGAGAAAAAATAAGAGATTGAATAAAAATCATGAACTCTCCTTATATAACTATATTGGTAGTTTATTTGCAACTAAATTTATCATCAACAACAGAGATAAGAAATATCCATGTATAATTAATTAAATCTTTTAAATAATTTTGAACTATTGTATTGGTTGAAGTTATTTTTCTTGAATGTGATATTATGATTTTTATATGGCAAAGTGATGAGAAGTATGATGCATAAGCCCCAATTTTACAAAAATTGGCAACTAAAATTTTAGGATAAATTTACAATGCTGTTAGGTGTGAAAGGAACAGAAGTGTCTTTAAGCAGATGAATAGTTTTATTAATTTAAAATATACTAACTGATCCATATATTTAATACCATTCACTATGAATTTTTTCGAGAAATTCACATAAAGAAGAGAAATCATTTAGATTAAAGCGTTAAAATGAATTAATATTCATCAAATACAACTAAACTTTGAAAAGAATATCAAATTTGAGATATGTTATTGATCTAATTAATTTGGATTTTATTGATGAAAGTTGTGAGTGGTTAATTAGGGAAATGGAGAATATTGGTGAGTAACATTATAGCAAAGAAAATCTAACTTGGAGATGTATTGAAGAGACATCAGGAGAAGTAAATCGAAGATGGTTAGTAAAATCTAATGGATCAAAAAAACAAAAGAGGATGTTAAACCCACAATTAGGGCTAATTTATCTCAATCTGTATACACTTTTGTTCTTTAAGAAAGAGAATATATGAGTTTTGACTCACAAGAAGAAGAAAATTTTAAAAATGAAGAAATTGTTTTGAATGAGAATGAGATTATGTATATGAAGGCGAAAATAATGACTAATGAATTTTCTTTAGGTTGCTTCATGAAACTTAAGACTATCAACATTTAAATTTAGCTTTTTACTATGTAGGCTTACTTGAGCAAAAATTAAGTAAATTTTGATATACACTTTTATGGTTCTCATCTCTTCTGCGTTTACTTTATGTCTTATTATACTAAAATAGGCGATCATAATGTTAAACTAGAGTATGAATTATTTTTTATAAGAAGCTTTATAGTTGTGATTCTCATCTATCAACATGGGGGAAAATGACATTAAAGATGTCATCAAATCTTTCAATTTTTCCCCCTTCCACTATACTAAATAGGATGTTAATGAGCTTCTGCCTCAGGAATTGTGTTGTGAAAAGTTAAACGCAATTGAAATATATGATATGAGTTGGGAAAGATGACAATAAATGGATAAGGCATAAGTTCACATATGATATGAGTTGGGACAGATGATAATATTTATATATGTCACCAACGTCTAGAGATTCCAAGTTGCAAAAGACACATACTTGTTTATGGCCATTGTGCAAGCCATTCCATCCTTCCTATTACCCTTGCAAATGCCGTAGTCTGCCGATGTTCCTATCTTTAAAATTTGACCAACTGAGTACAGGCTCAAAGAAAACCCTTGCCCCTGGACAAACCAGTGCAAAAGCAGACAACTCAATACACATAACAGCCCGTAAAGCACTTTTGCTAATGGAATAGAAGACTTACAGCATCATCCTTGCGTACATTGGAGTTGAAAAGTGCAAACACAGCCCCCACCCTCTCAGCAGAGTTCATCTTGTAGGCATCACCAAACAAGAAAACTGAGACATTTGTCTCATCCAAACACCCCATTTTCCATATACAGTAGTTCTTCCCAGCAGAGCTCACTTTTGCGTCTCCCTTCTCTGTCAACACTCCTACTGTTGCCCAGCTACCAGAAAGAGTGTCTCCGGACAATAAATTCCTGGGAACATTCAGCAAATGAGGTCTCATCAAGCGTGTTGTCTATGAAGCTTGTTGCAAGATTAAAGAACAGGTGTCGGGCAATAAATATACGGATCTCTATGAACATCTAAAATAGAGTAAGTTGGGGCAGCGCACCTAATGACTGACATCCGAACAAATCGCACATCAGAGAAGCGATTGCTCAGCTCAACAGAAGATACCAACTGGTTCCTGTTAGTAAATAAATAAATAAACAAATGTATGGCAAAACCCAACCAGACGGCTCCGAATTTAGCATCCCTCAAAAATTAGATTTTTGAGGTACATTAAAAATAATGAATTGATTCCCTAGAGTTTGAATCAAATTTAACCGAGTCATCGCCCACCTTAAGCCTGGATAGTAACAATCTAGCAAGTCAACATCCAAATCTAACTCAAGCAGGATGAGATTAAATGACAGCCAGTGTCCCAACAGCGCAAGCTCGGATCATTCACAAACTTACCCACCCAAGAATTAAAATTACTGCAACTCACCGAATTTTGATACCAGAAAACCTTTCAATCTCCACCTCCCCTCTCTTCTTCTCAGATTTCTTCCTAGAATGGAGGACCTTCGAAACAGGTGGCTCGGTATCGAGGTAATCTTTAACGGCATCCCGAAAGACTGACATGTCGCTGGCCCTGGGCCTCTTCGGTGAACCATCATCAGATAAATATCCTGCAAATACGAAAGGAGAAAGGAGCAAAGGGATGGTCCCAGTTTTGTTTATTGATTTGTTACGTCTAAAAAAAGGAGAAGGAAAAGGAAAGGTACCGGGGAAGCGCGAATAGGAGGAAGAAGGAGATCCGGGAGGGGTTTCAGGTACTTTGTCTCCTCCAAGGGAGAGGAGGAGGTCAAGGTCATCGCTGGCGGCGGGCATGATACCGGCGATGCCGTAGGGAGGCAGAGGGCGGCGCTTGGTTTGTCCGCACTTATTTAACTAAGACCGATGCGGTGTTCGGGTGCTCTGGCGGGGCATGATAAGAAGAGATTTATTAGAAACATGTACGGTGAAGATTTGAAGAGGATATGTGGCATGAATGGCCGGCCATTCGTGTAGTTTTATTAAAATGTACGGCATGGGCAAGGGAAGGAAGCGCGGGCTATGCAACTCGTGGAGGTTTTGTGGTACTTTCTTGGCGGGAATGTCCCATTTCGACCATGTTTAGTGCCTTACTGCATCGACTACAGCCTCAGATTCTTTTGGTTAGAGAATTGAGGTTTCTAACCATAAGTCAATATTAAATATTTTTTAAAATATTTCATTCTTTAAAAAGCAGTTTTATAAAAATATCACAGGCAACAACAACTTAAAATTAATTTAATCATAGAAAAAATTAAGTCATCTCAAATGAGGCCTGATTTGATAATGTTAACTGAATTTGATATAAGCCTTTTGAAATTAAACTTGATATTTTGAAAATTTTATTTTGATTGTTTAAGTCAATCATTAAAAGATATTAATATTAATGTTAAATTATATATATATTTTAATTCAGTCATAATTATGAATTTCAATAAATAAAATAATCAAATGGTGAAAAACAACCTCATATTTTAGTTATTTGTTTCATTTGCAAATTATCAAATGTGCCTGAAAAAAATTTTAATTCAATTAAGTTTGGCTTAATACTCAATGTTGTGTCCTAAAATATTTGCAGGGGAAGTGAGAGAATTTAACATCTTAATTTTATATGAAAATTTAACTCACAAAGAAAAATAAGAGATGCAAAAATTTTTACATAGAAAATTCGGAAAGGTAAAAATCGTATGGCCTAACCTAGCTAAAATAGTTCCACTATGTTAGTATTGTTTATAAAAATTTGTCTAACCCAATTTAGAGATGATAATTATGACAATAAAATAAGTAGATGATTTGTCATCCTGTGAGGGGAGTGGAAAATTTCATTAAGGTGGTTAATGATGGGAGATATTCCAACCATTGTTGCAGAATGGAAGTGATTTGACAATAGAGGTCAGGCAATGATAGACTAATAATAGTAGTTGCATAATGACGACCCGACAAGGAGGTTCAGTAATAGTGGTGCGACAATAGAGATCTAGTAGCAGTGGTATAATGGTAGTGGTCTAATGATGATGATCCAAGGGTGATAACTAGTCAACAGGTGGTTGAGTGGTGTTGATATAATAGAGGTTGTCAAGTAGTAATGATTATGCTAGTCTAATGATAGTGGTCAAGCTATGGCAATCAAGTGGCAGTGGTGGTTGCCTAAAAACTATGGTTCAGCGGCAGCATTTTAACAATGGTGGTCTCGTAGTGATCCAATGATGGTTTGATAATAGCAGTTCGACGATGGCAGTTTGACATTAGTTGGATTTTGTTGATTTGACATTGGTGGACAGGTACTAATAACCCAACAATGGTAGTTGGGATGGATGTGGTCCGATGAATGTAGTTGAGTTATGGTGATTCGACAACAATGATCAGATAGTGATGGTCCATCGACTATGGTTGGACAATAGTTGTTGGGCAGCAAAAATCAAACAACAGTTGTTAGGCGAGGATGATATGATGGTGAAGGTTGGGTCGCTATGGTCTAATGATGGTGGATGAGAGGTGGCAACCTGCTAATAGAGTCCAAGCAATGGCGATATAATGAGGAGGTCAAGAAGAGTTTTTGTAATCCTTAAACCTTTAATCTCACTTCAAAATATAGAGAGGATAGTCTATTTATAACTTTTTATAAAGATACTCTTTGTAATTATACCCAAATTTTAAAACTCACCATCAGATAGCCCATAATGATTCACTTAATCATAGACCATTCTTTCAAAAAACTAAGTTTCTTAATGATGTTAAAACTAAGTGATCATGAGCTTATTAGATTTGTCGCATTAAGATTTTTAATTTGATTGTAAGAATAAAATATTTTGTGATAATTCAATATTATATATAATAATATGAAGTTTTAACTATGCTTTTAAGTGCTTAATATGGACTCATTTGGACTCAGATCCAATCACTTTTGGTGTTGATGGGTTCTTCTTGTTTAGACATTTAATTTTACTAAATGTTTGCTTTAGTTAGGGTTTAGATGATCCTAAATTTAATTATTGACATTTCCAATTATAATACATATTAAGATTCATGCTTGATTAACTAAAAAAATTTGTAGGCACACTAATTTCCCCTTATTTTTAGACATCAGAACTTGTGTCATCAAAAAATAGATTGACTTTAAAATCTATTTTTTGTCGTAAAACAAATATGTACCATGAGAGGCTAGTTATGAGTTAATCTTTCAGGGTATGGTCATCGTGGGGGTTAAAAGAGGGCGAGGGACCCGCCTCTCGAGGTTTCAAAGGTGAAGCCCACAAAAGGCATCCAGTATATGCAATTGCTATTGCTACTTTGATTCTTGAAAATGTAATAATGTAAAATTTTAATTTCAAACAATTACAAGGTGTGATCACTTCCTAAAAATGATAAAAAGCCTCTCCTCAAGCCATGAAATAAATACATTGCCCTAAATTGTAATTTCATTATTCCTCAAAATTGATGTATAAATCAAAGCAAAAAAAAATTAAAAACAATCACTAAAAATTGCTCAAAATCGATTTTAGATGCTTCATTGGGCTCTAAATGCTTAAATTATGTTTGAAACATAAAAAAGATGACCATGAAAATGAAAGTTTGAAGATGGACTACCCAAGGCAAGTCAAGAGGGTGAGGACGGGGGGAGGGGGTGAATTGATATTTAAAATTTTTATCTTAAAAGTTTCTTTTGAAATCTCAAAACCAATTACACAAACTTTAGTGGAAAAATTTTATAAAATAAATATTTTTGCTCTTTTAGATTTTTGTAGAAAAATAAATAGGAATATATATTTTATTTTAAAATTTTCAATAATATTCAAAATAAAATAAAGCTCACCAATCTCAACAAATACTTGCAAGAATATAACATGCAAGGAAAATTAAAATAAAGGAAAATAAGATGCGAAAAAAAAGTAGAACGAGCACACCATTTTTTTTTCACTTGTTCAGTCAAACATTGACCTACGTCTAAACCCCAAAGTCCTTATTTTTTGGTATTGCACTAAACATTTTAGTGACTCTCATTTAACTCTCACAATAAGGTGGAGAAGCTCTTCCAAAAACTCTTCCACTAACTTGCTACTATAGAGTACCAAAATCTTTTCCACCCTCTTGGAGAGGTAGAGAACTTGGATTTTTTCCCCTCCTAGTGAGGTAAAGAACATAGAATCCTTTTCACTCTCCTAGTTAGGCAGAGAACCTAGAATCCTTTTCACCCTCCTAGTTAGATAGAGAACCTGATGATCTTCATCCTTGAAGACTTTCATCCCAATGCAACCTAAAAGATTAATCAAGACACATGGAGGTATCGTAGAATATGATATAAAATATCAATTAATCCTGATATGATTGCCTAATTATAGGATTATATTAGAAAATATTTAATGACATCATACATTATGATGGGAATCATGCAACCAATTAGTTCAGAATTTGAATTTTAAAATACTGCCTAATTTATGATTGGCAGTAGATTTTTGAGTTCAACCAATCATCTTGTATGATTTGAATCGTATTGTACTATTAGTATAAATTTAGATTATCTTAATTAAATATTTAATTAATCCTTAATTTACTTAGATCATATAGTACAATTTAGATCGTACTGGATGATGTTCATAAAAATTAAAACACATAATTTTTCTCCCCAGTGTATGTGTGCATGTCTGCATGATTACTAAGCTTGCATACACTATTTATAAGACCATTAACTCAAGAAATATATAAAATAAATAAATCAAAATATAAACTCTTACAAAAGCATCAAACTTGTTCTATACCCAGTCTTTAGTATATCCTTTTGCATGGTGTACGATGTACCTAAAATGTTAATGTGTATAAAATAAATATCCAATAATAATATTAGAAGAAATTAAGCAAAAAACTAATATTATCTTTTATCATGAAAATCATATGCTCGGGATCCTAGATGCAACAACCTCCCACTTTTTAATGATGGTAAATATTATTAATTAAATTTTCATGTTAATTTTATTGTCTCCTAATCTCCCCCTTACTAATTGAGTTCTTATAAAAATAGGGAGATTTTTTTTTTAAATTTTAAATATATAAAACACAATAAGCACAAGGGCAATATATATAAAAAAAAATTGAACTAGGCATAGTTAAGATATATTTTATTAATATTCTACTCCCCTTTTGCATCACCAAAAAGGTGAAAATAAATAAAATCAGCCTTATAAAGATAAAATATAGCAAAAGGCAAGCAACATAAAAAGATAACTACCACACAACACATTTCACTCAGATGTAGGAAGGACCCTGATTAGGTGGTGGTGGTGGCTAAAAATACTAGTGAAGGGTAGAAAATTGGTCACTAAACCAGGCTCGATCTACCTCATGTTGATGTTGGATCTGCTAGTGGTGTTGCTGGAGAAAGTCATGCTGTTGTTAATATAACTGCTAGATCTCTTGGTGTTGTTATTAATGTAGCTCATGCTGTATTTGGAAATGTTCATGTTGTTGATGTAACCACTCCTAGTGTTAAGTAGTCTCCTGATATTAGGTAACTAATTGCAACTCTAGGTGGTCAAGATGCTCCATTATTGAATCATAGTCCCATGAGTGGTGAGTAGGAGCCAGTGCTGGGATTGGTACTGGAAATCCCTCTACCTTATTTGGCTTAGGATCCACCATGTAATGACTATGGTGATGTCTATCACTATGGATTATGTGAGAAGAGCTATTGGAATAAAAGACTAGGAGGTGATCAGGTGGTGCAGGATATTATAGGTTATACTTTAATTCCATGATAATTGTTTTGAGGTGTCCTAGTGTTCAATTTTGCTTGTGTTTATTCTTGGGATTTCTAATACTTATCAAGTTTTCAGTGTAGTAGATAATCAGTTATGCTGCATTGAAGTTAATTTCAAATATAATGAAATATGTGACGGGGGATAAAAGGGGTGTAATGTTGACCCTAATACCTAATTTAGAAATGATTATGTTTCGAAGGATATGTTGAATTATACGTGCATCTTGAATAAGGGTGCATATTAAATGAGTGTGAATATTCAGTAGAGTATCTCTGAGGGTAATATTTTCTTGTGTCCAATCATTGTCAAGAAGAAATGTTATGGTGTGAGCTTTGAGGCCAGTTGTAGAAAGATGTAGGATTTGATCAAAATCTTTATATATAATCTCTACATGTCTTCCACAAACAAAAGATTAAAGTGTTGTTCCATCACCATTAACTCTAAGGCTAACGAAGAACTCAAAGAGCAATTTAGAATAAATAGGGAAGGCTAAGGTCCAAATAAATTAGAGCGTGGTGCTAGCAAAGAGATTCAATACTTGGAAGTTAAGAACTTCATGATTGATAACATTGGATGGAGTTATCCCTACAACCTTATACTTGTGATAGGCTTCTTCGTCAGAAGCTTCATGAAATCAAAGATTTATAGGTTGTATAAAAGAGCTACCTACGATAGCCCTGGAATGCTTTCCTCTAGCTATTTGAAAAGAAGGACTAAAGTGAAGATGTGAAGATTGAGAAGGATGAAAGGTGTGATTGAAAAACTTGTATCCCTTCTCCTTAAATAGATTTTAGCCAGATCGTACATTACGATATGGATCATACAATATAATCAAAAGAAGTTAATTTGTCTAGTACGCTTAGTTAAAAATTTTAGTCAAATTATATAGTATGATCAAAATTGTAATGGATGATCTTTGTTAAATTGATCATCCCGAGGAGTCAGCATGTACAATCTTTGACTTATCAATTATACTATACAAACAAATTTTTATACAATATGATAGGTTATTAAATATCATACTGAATGAATTGAATTTGTCCAGTAGTATGTGCCAAATATATTGTCCAGTATGAAGTAGGTATTTGTACGGAACGATCACCATTAATTAATTTAATCAGAGTTGTTGGGTGTACTATACACTGGTGATGTGAAGATTTGTTAAGATTGTATAATATGATGTGAATCATATAGTATGATGTGAGCAAATATTGATTTTTGTGTTGATCAAGGAAACTGGCATTGGTGAACTTTACAAATAATCACACATACAATCAAAGTCACGAACATAAATAATCAGATACAAACAATCAACAAAGGAAATAAATGACATAAGCAAATAACCACATATTGATTACTTATATATTCTTATCCCATTATCCTTAAGAATTGATATCAATAACACCTAGTATAGTCCTAAGTATATTGAACATATGTCAGCTCACCCATCATACTCATCTCAGCCTCTCTACTCATAGTTCTTAAAACATTATTACATAGATGTTCATTTGTTGATCAAAATAATATATCATCCACATATATTTTAACAATGAGTGAATCATCTCCAATTTTTTTCAGGAATATGGTGGTGTTTACACTACCCTTCACAAAAGATCTATCTAGGAGAAATGTGATAAGCCTTTCATACCATATGTTAGGTGCTTGCTTCAACCAATATAAGGTCTTTTTTAGTTTATGCATATGGTTAGGAAAAGACAAATTTTCAAATCTAGAGGGTTGATCTACATATACATCTTCTTTAATAAGTCCACTTAGAAAGACACTTTTAACATCCATATGATATAATTTGAAGCCTCTAAAACATGTAAAAGATAAAATAACTATAATAACTTTTAGTCTACCTACAAGAGAAAATGTCTCCTCAAAATGAATACCTTTAAATTGATTGTATCCCTTAGCCACTAGCCTATCCATATTTCTAACCACTACTCCAAAAACATTCATCTTATTTTTGAATACCCACTTGGTACCTATTATACTCTGGTCCTTAAGTCTGCTAAACAACTCCTACACATCATTCCTAATAATCAAGTTTAACTCTTCTTGCATAGCTAGGATCCAAAATTCATCAAATAAGGCTTGATTTATATTTATGGATTCTACCATATATATGAATGTAAAGTGAATAAACTCCTTTCTAAGTCCACGCTTAGTTCAAAATCCTACAGAATGATCTCCTAAGATGAGCTCCGTAGGGTGATTAGATGAGTATCTCCATTCTCTAGGCAATGGCTCCTGAGGTTCTTCTCTATCACCTAGGTCAATAGACTATACTCCCTGAGTAACCTCTACTTCTTTACCTTCTTCTAACCCAGATTCAACTGCTTTATCAGATTCATTAAATACAATATGGGTGGACTTCTCTACAATTAAGGTTAACTTATTAAAGATTATAAAGGCTTTACTTGTAGATGGATAGCCTAAGAAGACTCCATCATTAGACATATGGTCAAACTTTACTATACGAGATTTACCATTGATGAGAATAAAACATTTACACCCAATGACATGCAAATGAGAAAGATTAGGTATCCTACCCTTAAGCAACTCATAAGGTATCTTATTTAATTTTGATCTAACATTCACCCTATTTAAAATATAACAAGTAGTATTCATTGCTTCTGCACAAAAATATCTAGGGAGAGAGTATTCAACTACCATATCCCAAGCAGCTTCTACTGAAGTTTTATTTTTTCCTTTCAGCTATCTCATTCTACTAAGGGGTCCTAAGGATAGAAAAATTATGATCAATTCCTAGCTTCTTATAGAAAGATCCAAACTTATTATTCTATAATTCTCCACAATGATCAGTATAAATATTGAATATCTCACTTCCTAATTTTCTTTGAATCTATATAAAGAATGTCCTAAATTTCTCAAATATTCACTTTTATGAGATATGAATCTAACGCAAGTGAATCTAGAGTAATAATTAATAATCACATACCCAAAGATTTTCTAACCTAAGTCGGCTATACTAATAAGTCCAAATAAGTCCATATGAAAGAGTTCTAGTGGTCTAGAGGTTATGATGTCCTTGATGGAATGAAATGGCGATTTGAATTATTTTTCTAATTGACAAGCATCACATAGCTGGTCCTTAGAGAAATCTAACTTGGATGCACCTTTAATTAGGTCTTTCTAAGTTATCTTCCTAAGGGTTTTTATGCTTGCATGAAATAGCTAACTATGTCATAACCACGATTCATCAATAACACTTTTGAGACATAAGATATTTGAGCTATCAATAAAAATAGAATCAAGCATGTAAATATTATTCATTCTTTTTTCTTTTAAAATAATTTTTCCATTCAAACTAATTATGTATTTAGTAGATAAAAATTTTATATTAGTGCCCTTATCATATAGTTGACTAATGCTAAGTTGATTATGTTTTAATCCATCAACTAATAAAACATTTTTTTAACAAAATTTTTAAGTTACCAATCATAGCTAAACCCACCACTTACCTTGTGGTGTTTTCTCCCAATGTTACATGGCCTTGCCTCCAACATAATGAATTGCTTCAAATATCTAATTATGCGATGTGAACACTCACTATCTAGATACCACATGCCCTCATTTGGCCTTTTGTAAGAACATCCCTTCAAAGTTTTCAATACATGTCGTGCTGTAGGTAGTGTTTATTATGTTAGTATAGGTGGTGGTTTATTGTTTTGAAATGCATGAAGTTTTACTTTCAAAAACTCATTTGCACTCTTATAGCTTTCAATCTCAAGTTTCAATGACTACTCACTAAGGACTAGTTCATTTGTAAGTGTTTCTAATTCCTTAAATTCATCCTCTAGCTCAAAATGCTCGATTTTTAAGGATTCATGAGATTTATTTAATTCAAGATGTGTCTTATTTAGTTCATCGTATTCATCAAGTAAAGAAATATACTCTGTATCTAATGTAATGTGTTCAGTTCTAAGACTATCATGCTCCTTTTTTAATTAAAAAAAGGATTTAGTATTGCATGTCATTTCTTGTACTTCTTATATGATTCATATAATTGTTTTTAGAAATAACAAATAAATCATTATAGGTAAGTTCACATACCTCTTCCTTGTTGAATTTAATAATAGAACTATCAGCCATTAAATACATATTTGTTATCTCCTCCTCAAGTTCTTATTTTGAAGAGTCTGAAGTTGAATATGCCCATCATGCCTTATGTGGCCTTTGCTTCCCCTTTTTGAGACTTGTCTTTTATTGACCCTTTTCCTTGGTAGGGTAAGTTTTCAGGTTGTGGCAATCAGATCTTAGGTGTCCTGGCTTCCTACATTCAAAATAGATAATGTCATAGAAAACTTATATAGTTATACATGATTTACCTTTATTTTAGTGTTGATGAAATCTTTACTTTTTTTCTTTAGAAAGCTTTTGAATTTACTAGTCATTAATTCTATATCCTAATCTTCATTAATTACATAATCATTCCTATCATAGTCATTGGCCTTTAATACTACTATATTCTTCTTCATCCCATCACCCACATTAAGTAATCTTTGACTCACCCTTTGTAGGGGTGTCAAAAATTGACACAAAAATCTGACCCGGACCCGACCAAGAAAAATTTGGATTTGGGTCAAACCATTCATTAAATGGGTCAAGTTTAAATTTTTGACCCATTTAAAAAAAAGGTCAAATTCAGGTTGACCCAAAACCCCATGGGTCAAGTCAAATTGACCCATTTGTAATCTCGTGTGACTTCTCTTATCACTAGATCGCTTTAATCATCATTGGCTCACTATATCTCATTGCTTAGAGTTATGTCACCACTGTCAACCTGCCGCTATCTCGACCGAGCTACCACTATAGGCCTGCCACTATCTCTCCCGTGCTGTTGCTGCCATTGAATCTAGCGGTAACACGAAAAGCCAAAGACTGCGACTGTCATCCTACCTTCAAGATGCCATTGTTTTTGTTGTGTTTCCTGTGCGATGGGTTACCATTATTGTCATCCCACCTGAGATGCTGCTGCCAGAGCTAAAGATTGCCATCATCCCTCCCTCGCAGGTTGGGTCAGGTCAACCCTTTAACCCGCATGGTTCATGTATGAGTTGAAATCCTAACTCATTTGCAAAATAGGGTTAGGTTAGTGTCTTCTATTTTAATACCGGGTCAAGTCAGGTTCGTCCTAAACCTGACCCTTTGACCTGAATTAACACCCCTAATGCTTTGTTCTTAGACAATGAGTGAGGAAAGTAGATTTTCAGTAATGTACATGTTCAAATCTTTGGATTCATAAATGGTAGTAACTTTAGCATCATAACTATTTGGTAGACAATAAAGAATCTTATTAAATTTTTTTTTAAAATTAGACTACTCTCTACCAAGTTCATGTAATGATATTATAATCATAATGAACTAGTGTACATGTCAGTTGTCATCCCATTAGATTTCGTGTGAAATAACTTATTGCCGTAAAATAATATATTCAGATGGGATTGTTAACTTCATTGGTTCCTTCATAAGTGAGATTTAACCTCTCACAAATTTTTTTCCTAGTTGTGCATGAAGAAACACTCATATAATCCTTAGACTTCAAGGTATAGAAAAAAAAAAAGAAGAAGGTTGGGGAAGTTAGATCTTAGGTGTCATGGCTTCCTTCATTAAAAATAAAAAGTATCTGAGCCTTTTATAGTTCTACCTAATTTACTTTTATTTCAGGGTTGATGATGTCTTTGCTTTTGCTTTAAAAAGTTTTGAATTGCCAGATTATTAATGATATATCATCATCTTCATCAACTACCGAGCTGTTGCTATCAAAGTCACTGGCCTTTAATGCTAGTTTCTTCTCCTTCCTCTTGTCACCTACAATAAGTAGTCTTTGACTTATGCTTTTGTTCATAGGCAATGAGTGAGCAAAGTAAATCATTAATAAATTATGTGCTCAAATCTTATGATCCACATATGACAATATATTTAGCATCATAACTATCAGTTAGACAATGTAGAATCTTATTGAATTTTTTAGAATTGGATTACTCTCTACTAAGTGCATGTAATGTTGTTACAATCTTAATGAATCTAGTGTACATGTCAATTATTGTCCCATTATATTTCGTGTGAAATAAATCATATTCATGCAATAATATATTCATATGGGATTGTTTAATTTCATTGGTTCCTTCATAAGTGAGAATTAGCCTATCCCAAATTTTATTCCCTTTTGTGCATGAAGAAACACGCATATAATCCTCTGACTTTAAAGCATAGAAAAAATAATTTAAACATTTTTGCATTGAGTTATGCATATTATCTTTCCTCAAAACTCCATTCAATAAAAAGAATGTCTTTCTTGATACCATTAACAAAATTAGATGGAGGTGTATATCTTACTTAAATCATATTCCTCATGTGAAAATCAATAGATTGAATAAATATAGACATTCATACCTTCAAAATCATAAGGAATAACACCAAACATAGGTTTGCATGTAATTGAATATCCTTCAGCTGTATTATGATTACCATTATAATTTTCCATTGGATCTACTCAAGGTTTTTTAACTAATAATTTAAGAGAACCCACTCTGACACTAATTCAAAGTTCGAAGATGGGTTGTCAAACCACTTGAACTAACCAAGGCAAACCAAGAGGGGTGGTGAATTAGTGTTTTAAAAATTTCGTATCAAAATTTCCTTTTGAAATCTCAAAACCAATTACATAAACTTCAGCTGCAGAAATTTATCAAATAAATATTTTTGCTCTTTTGGATTTTGTAGAAAAATAAATGTGAAGATATATTTTATTTTAATTTTTTTCATCAATATTCAAAATAAAATAAAGCTCACCAATCTCAACAAATGCTTGCCAGAATATAACTTGTAGGGAAAATTAAAATGCAAGAAAATAAATGCAAAAAAGAAAAGTAGAATGAGCACACTAAATTTATAGTGGTTCGGTCACCTTGACCTATGTCTACTTTGAGTCCTTCTCTCTAAGTATTGCACTAAACCTTTTATCTCCCAAATCAAAGCAGAGAAGCCCTTTTAAAACCTCTTCCACCAACCTAATGTGGTAGAGTACCAAAATCTTATTCATCCTCTTGGTTAGGCATAGAACCTGAAATCTTTTTCTCCCTCTTGGTCAGGTAGATAGCCTAGAATCCTTTTCAACCTTCTGGTGTGAAAGAGAACCTACAATCATTTTCACCCATTTGGTGAGGCAAAGAAGCTGATAATCTTCAGCCTTGAAAACTTTCTTCCTAGTGTAACCCAAAAGATCAATGAAGACACATGGAGGAGATAAGGTAGAAGCTTGTTTAGAGCAACCATGTGAATTCCCATCACACTACTTCTCACTCACATAGAACATCTCCTTCTCCTTATCCAACCTCTAAGATCTCTTAGGGAGTTAACCTCTCAAAGCACTCTCACAAAAAATCTCTCAACAACCAAATACTTTTTTGAACTATAATGAGAGAGCATAAATATAAGGTTTCCAAAAAATCCTAAATTTTCAATTCTGACATTTTTTATCGTACATTATGATAGGTGATCATACAATATAATTAGTTAACTTCATCCTATTAGCATTATACAATGAAGAAGGATATGTATGATTTGTTAAAATTCTTGAAATATCATTTAGTATAATGTCAATATCGTACAATACTATTTGTTCAATTAAATAGTTTTTCTTCCAGTGTGATTGGTAATAATTAAATATCATATAGGGAGCAAATTAGGTAGTATTGTATGAAGAAGGGCATCATACAGTATGATATGAAATATAAAGTCATCCTAATTCCACTACCAAATTATAGGATTATATTTGGTGAGATTTAATGACATTTTATAATACAATGGGAATCATACGTACAATTAGTTCAAATTTTAAATTTTAAAATATTACCTAATTTGTGATTAGTGATATGATTTTTGAGTTCCAATAATTATCCCATATGATTTATATAAAATGATTCGTATAAATTTAAATTATCTTAAATAAATATTTTAATTAATCCATATTTTACTTAGATCATACAATATAATCCATATTATACTAGATGATCTTCACAAAAATTAATACGCTTAATTTTCCTCCCCAGCGTGTGTCTGCACAGTCGCTAAACTTGCATGCACCTTTTATAGGACTATTGATTGAAGAAATATATAAAATAAATAAATTTAAATATAAACTCTTATAAAAACATCAAACTTATTCTACCCAGTCTTAAGTCAATCCTTATGCAAGGTATATGATATACCTAAAATATTAATGTGCACAAAATAAATATCTAATAATAATATCAAGAGAAATAACTAATAATATTTGTTATCATAAAGTCATAAGCTTGAGATCCTGTATTGCAACAGAAAATCCTAAAAAAGTTAGAAATAATAGTTTGGGTCAGGTGCACTTTTGTAACCAAATTGATTAGACAACCTTGATTGGTGACACCATTGTAAGTGCCCTTGCACATGCCCAAACACACTTTTGTGTAAACCATACTAATTATTTTTCTATCACCCTCACTAGGTTGAAAGTTGCACACTGTTATGGTAGAAAGCCTAATAAAGTTAAGGAGAAAGAATTGTAAGTCTTTTTGGTGGCCAAATCAATTAGTCTACCTCAATTTGTTAGCCAACACAATGTTGTAACTCGGGCTCCCAACTTTATATTTTTTTTAAATTTGATGATAACTAATATTATTGATTGCCTTTTTATTTTTTCTATTATGTATAATACATATTTGTTTTTGGTGTACTAACATTTCAGGAACATCATTCACCATTCAATGAAGATTCAGGGTTCAAGATTGGGTAGAATAGGGTGTGTTGAAAGAGTCTGTAATATTTATTTATTTATTTTTAATTTCTTGAGTCAAGTTCTGTAAGGGTGTATGCTAGCTTGGTGACCATACACGTACACACTAAGAGGAGTTAAATAGTGAGAAAATTAAAAGTATAATTTTCTAAACTAATCATACTGTACAATCTATATTGTACTATATGATTAGCTATTTAGAAAATAATTATAGCAAATAATTGGATGATTAAAGATTTTTAAACTAATCTTATATGATGATCAATTGGGACCTTTTTCAATGCATCCTAAACACCATTAGGAGTGCATAGGACTCAAACTCAGGCCTTAGGTCAACCTGATTAACCAAGTCAACCAAGGTTGACCCAAACACCCCTTAAGAGCCCAATAGGTCATTTTTATTGAAATGACCAACCTAGACCATGGGACTACCTCCACTAGTCTCCAATAGTCATTTCAAATATGTTGAACCCAATTCTAAACACTGGGTCAACCTAGTTGACCAAAATACCCTTTAAGGATATAATAGGTCATTTTGACCCAAATGACTTTCCCAGGCCTTAGGACAACCTCCAATAGACTCAAAATATCATTTTAAATTTGTTAAACCCAGACCCAGCCCACGGGTTAACCTACTTGACAAAGTCAACCTAGGTTGACCAAATGGTCCTTTAAGGGCCTAAATATTCAATTTGACCATTTGGACTATTCCAACCCTTGAAAATACCTCTACCATACTTCAAATGTCAAACCAAACCCATTGAACTCAATCCCAAGTCCTGGGTCAACCTGGTTGACCAAGTCAACCTAAGTTGACCTAATAATCCTTTAATGCTTTAAATGGGTTATTTTAACCCATTTAACCAATTCAAACCCTCTTGAATCCTCAAATCTTCTTCATTGTATGTATTAAATAAAATCCAATCTACCCCAAGTCAAATCACACTTGATTTGACTTGGCCAAACCTAACCCATTTGGGTATACCTTTAACCATGGTTAGGCCTTACTTAAATCAAGCCCTCCAACCTTTATCAAGCTTTAAATTAATTTTAACCCATAACCTAGAATCACCCTAACCATTAGTTAACCAAACTCAAGTTAAGTTGATCAAGTCAACACATTAAGACTTGGTCAAACTAGCTTATATTCCTTTCCTTACTTCCAAATTTAATCCTTAGGTATTAGACCTTCTCAAAATTATTACTCTAGCACTCAAGACACTCTCCATGCCACTTCATCAGCTTAGGTGACATTTTGTCTGGTCAAATAGTCCACATGGGCCTTTAGAGGGGTTAAACTTGGTCAAATGACCTCTAAACCTAATCCCCTCTTTCCTAAACCTCTCCAACAACTTTAGGGGTATACTAGAATCTTTCTAGAGTCATTTCTAGCCCCTGGATTAGGATTAAATAGCTCCAATCAATCCACATGTGCAACTAGGGACCAAAGAGGTTTACACCTAGGATGTCCTTCATGTCATTTGATTCCCCTACTCTCAACCACTCCCATGACACTTGGCAAGCATCTAGTGAGGTTTCAAGTCAATCCCAGCCATCCATTTGATCAGAAGACATTTTAATAGAGATAAACTCCTAAAATGAACTTATTGATCATCTAACCATTCTCTCACCACTCTCAAGTTCTCCAAGCGGATTCCTAATTTATTTAGACTCTCTAGAGGCTCCTCAAGGTTTCTCCAGCTCAACCTGGCCAGTCAAAGCTCGCCGACGATAATCCTCTAGAGAAATCAGCCCAAATTCGTCCAAGGCTTCGCTAGCTCGATTTATAGCTTATTAAGCTGCTAGTTCAACTAGAGAAGTGAGTATGGATAGTCTACAAGCTCAACTGAATCAATAACTCTCAAATCCAAAAGTTGGATTAGGTAAAAACTTAAACCCTTGTCTAAAACACCCAAAAAATAAAAAAAAAAATAACATTTTTAAAAGCATGTTTTGAGTTGTGAAATAAATTCCCCATTATTATGTTCATTAGGTTGATCTCTATTTAAAATGTTACGTAAAATGATTGACTTAATCAAGAGAAAACTAAAAAAAACCCACTCTATGGTTCAATTACGTAACTCATCCGTTATGCAAGATCCAAACCGATCTTATGATTAATGATTTTGATCTAATCGTTCTGCGACTTCATTTGATGGCAAATCCGATCTCATGGTCAGTTTCTTTATTCGGCTCCATCCCAGCCATTCATTTCAAAACCGCAGAGATCCAATGACTTGCGATGCGCTTAGACATGGATTAATGAAACCACGAGCGTGGTTGATGAGTGAGCAATCATTATCGATGGTGCAATCACTACGCTGCCTACTAATGATTGGTTAGGGTTTAAAATGCCCAATCCGAGCACGCCACAAGTCCCCCCTCTATCGTCGGAATAAACATTTCTCTTAAACTAATTTAAATATTTTTTAATCTAATTTTATTTAAAAAATCATTAAAAAAAAATTAAACAAAAAATTAATAAAATATCAATTTTCTAAAAAAAATTAAATAATTAATTTTAAATGTAAAATTATTTTAAAATAATATACACATTTTAAATAATTTTCAAATTTTTAATATTTAAATATTTAATTATTATTTAAATTTATAAATTTAAATATTTTTAAAATTTTAACAACTTATTCTAAAATTAATTAAATCAGTAAAATAATTTTAATTATTTTAAATTTAACTTTTATTTTAAAAATGTTTTAAAAAAATTAAATTATTTTAGTATTTTAAATACTTAATTA